>NC_071103.1:40535000-40675000 GCF_024256425.1 Clarias gariepinus
AGGGCAGATGGCAGACAATGTGTGTGGCATCGTGTGGGTGAGCGGTTTGCTGATGTCAGTGTTGTGGATCGAGTGGCCCATGGTGGCGGTGGGGTTCTGGTATGGGCAGGGATATGTTATGGACAACGAACACAGGTGCATTTTATTGATGGCATTGTGAATGCACAGAGATATCGTGACGAGATCCTGAGGCCTATTGTTGTGCCATTCATCCACGACCATCACCTCATGTTGCATCATGATACAGCACAGCTGTAAGGGCCATATTTCATTCTTGTGATTTGTTGTTATGTTTATCTTATTTCAGTTTATTAGTTAAGCATTAAGCATTAAGTATCATAAATATAATTTGTATTGTGACATCACTTCATGGGTTGTTCTGTGACATCATCCCACAGTTATGCAGTTCCATGTCTATCACGCACGTTAGTTGTAGTTGTTGTTAAGACACGGAAGGATACAGAAAGGTGTGGAGCACACAAGCTTTTGACCGTGAGACAGTAAGCTAAAAGGAATACAGTAAAATAAGTTGTTGTAACTGTAATCTATCGAAGCTACAGAACACAGCAAGCGACTTGTCGTGACTACAGTGGATTTATGCAAGAAACTGTAACAACCGTTGTTTTTGATGTTGAAAATAAACAAGAGACAAAGAAATCAACGAAACGTCTGATGTCGTCAGTGACACTGTGTAACTAAAGACACGCGTCAGAACTTGTGAATAACATGCACCTACAACAAAGTCAAAAGCTTGGCTCCGCCGCAGAAATGAAGATAAGTGACTTAAGATTGTGAAGAGCGCGCGTGCGACTTCAAAAACGCGCATCAACCGAAACCGAAAGCGAGAAGAGGACTTGCCTGCCTTAAACTTCACCATGTCACACGGCGAGGACAACGCCGCTATCGCCGGATCTGAGCAGGTGATGGTGCTCGACGAACTGAAGAGCGCCAGAGAAGGCAAGTGGAATCTGTATTATACAATACAGATTCCACTTGCCTTCTCTGTTGACTGTATTATACAATGAACTAGAGGCGCTTATGGACAATGCTTGTAATTTGCATGACGTTAAAGCCAAGCGCCGCCAATACAAAGCGCTGCTAAATGACTTTATTGAAAGTAATGTAACAGTGCGATCGTGCGCAAAGGATGAAGAGCGTGAAACCGATCAGCACCACTGGTTTCACCCTAGATTAATGCGCTGCTCAGAATTCATGGTAAGAGTGGAGTCGTGGATCGCGGACACTAGTAATCGCTTTAAGTTGTCTCAAACAGTTGACGATGGAGTTTCGCCAAACGACAGTGTGTCAATGGCGGAGCGTAAGACGCCCGCCCCCCAAAGGCACGGAAGCGTAACTTCAGCGGCATCCAAGAGGTCCTTAACGTCAGCAGCATCCGAAGCTCGACTAAAAAAGGCAGAAGCCAACAGAGCAGCTTTGCTGGCTAAAGCAGCAACTTTGAGAGATCGGCAGGCGCTGGAGCTGGAGGAAGCACAATTAAAGGCTGAGAAAGAGCAATTGAAAGCACGATTAAAGGCTGAGGAAGAGCAATTGAAAGCAAGATTAAAGATTGAGGAAGAGCAATTGAAAGCACAACTAAAGGCTAAACAAGCACAATTAAAGGCACAAAAGGAAAGGCTGGAAATGGAAACGGCGCTTGCAATGGCCGATGCTGAGCTAAATTCTTACCAGAACCGCAAAAAACAACATCCTGCCAGACGGAGCGTGGTCGTCGAAACGAGTGGTGCACGCCCCCCGGAACCAGAGCAAAACGACCACTGCAACCACAGTTCGGCAACGGAATACCTCGAGCTGCCATCACGCCTCCGAGCAACCCACTTAAGCATGCCAGTGAGTGCCCAACCCATAATGTCAAGCACCCTAATGGAACGGCCCACCCAAGGTAACGAACACTCACTTTACAACACTGACATAGTGGAGCCTCAGGGTAGGATGCCACTTCAGGCAGATCTTACAGAAATGTTTGCAAAGAGTCAGAGGCAACATTCCTTACCTCCGCGCAACGTTCCTCCATTCTATGGTGACCCTCTTGAGTTCACGTCCTTCGTAAGAGCTTTTAAACATGCCATCGAAACCAACACTGATAGCAATCATGAAAGGCTGTTCTTTCTCGAGCAGTATACTGAAGGACAGCCTAAGGACCTAGTGAGAAGCTGCCTGCTCATGCCAGAACATCGTGGCTACGCAGAGGCTATGAAACTGTTACATGACAATTTCGGAAATAGACAAATAATCGCTACAACGCTGATGCAAAAGGTACTCAACTGGCCGGAAATAAAGTCAGAGGACGGAAAGTCGCTAAAAACTTTCTCCCTGTTCCTAGTAAAATGTTACAATACCATGTCAAGCATCGATTACATGGATGAGCTAGACAATGCTACCAACTTGAGAGGTGTTGCCTCAAAACTGCCCTAAAAATTGCGTGGAAAATGGAGAAGCCACGTATTCAAGTACGAGGAGCGCAATCAGGAAAGAGCTAAGTTCGTGCAGCTGATGAAATTCGTAGAACGAGAAGCAAAGGTAATGTCCAACCCACTTTTTGGAGACCTGAACGTTTCGACTAGTGGTAAAAAACACAGCAGCAAATCCTCTCCAGGATTCAAGCAAAAAATTGAAGAAAAGAGGGGCAGCAGCTTTGCGACCGGCGTAAAACAGGTTGGTAAAAATCATAGAGACTCAATCACAGTAAAGAGTAGTGGTGCATTAGTTATTAGTGCCTTCACTAAACCTTGTGCATCCTGTGAGCAAGATCATACCCTAGACGAATGCCACAAGTTTAACAATGAGACATATAAGGCCAAATTGGACTTTCTAAAAAAGAATGGATTCTGCTTTGGCTGTTTAGTAAAAGGACATTTAAGCAAAGACTGCACGAAGAAAATTACTTGTCAGTTGTGCTCAAAGAAACATCCTCGCATGCTACACATTGCAGCAAAAGACACAGCTCAAGCGATCGCAAAGGCTGACGAAACCGAACCAGTTCAAACATTGCCTGTTGCAGCGAGTCACGAAACGAGTGCGTGTATCGGGGCTGGAGATGACTGTATTCTCTCCAATTCAATTCAATTCAATTCAATTTTATTTGTATAGCGCTTTTAGCAATTTTCATTGCCGCAAAGCAGCTTTACATAGTCAAAAGAATTATTTAGGTTTGTATGAAATGTGAATTTGTATGAATCAAAATGGTCAGTTTGTCCCTGGTGAGCAAGCCGAGGGCGACAGTGGCAAGGAAAAACTCCCTGAGATGGTAAGAGGAAGAAACCTTGAGAGGAACCAGACTCAACAGGGAACCCATCCTCATTTGGGTGAAACAAAAAGCAGTAAAAGATCTGCATTTATACAGTGTGTAGGGTGGGAGGCAGTTCAGCTATAATAGCTGATGTTAATTGATGTTAATATGGAGTCCAGGTAGTTATTGAAGACCCAGGTAGACTTGTAAGAAGTTCCAGTCATGAACTATCGAACTGTCAAGTCCCCAGAGAAACAGTTGCCAACACCAGTCAAGGCCAGAACCATTTTCTAGGTAGAGAGAACCATTCCCAGACACCAGACGCATCCCAGAGAGACACACGGGGCATCCATGTGACGAGATCTTCAGCCAGAAGCGGGGCACCAGGATGGGTCAGACAGGTCCGGAGGGCAGAGGGAGTCTGGATCACTGGCAGCTCAGGAACGACATGTGTAGCTCGACAGAGAGAGAGAGAAAGAGTGAAAGGGGGAGACAGGAGGAGAGAGGAAAAAGAAAGAGGGGGGGAAAGAGAAGAAGAGGAGAGATGGCAGTTAGGTATGGTCACAGTCACACGATGTATAATGTGAATGTATATTAACTGTAGAGTGCAAGCAGATACTCCGGCAGGACTAACTATGACAGCATAACTAAAAGGGAGAGCCAGAAGGAAACACAAACATGAGGGCTTCCTGACATGTAAAGCAAACAATCCCCTCACCGTCAGCAAACCTGAGTGATCAATGAGAGTGAGGAAGACAGCATCCAAACATACCAGTTCACCATAATACTCTATGTCCATGAGTCCCCCAGATCTGCTCCTTTACCTATGGCAAATCTATTTATAAAAATGCTCGGCTAAATAAATAGGTTTTTAGCCTGGACTTAAACACTGAGACTGTGTCTGAGTCCCGAACACTATTTGGAAGACTATTCCATAACTTTGGGGCTTTGTAAGAAAAAGCTCTGCCCCCAGCTGTATTTTTCATAATACGCGGTACTGACAAGTAGCCTGCATCCTTTGATCGAAGTAGGCGTGGCGGATCGTAAGACACTAGCAGTTCGCTCAGGTACTGCGGCGCGAGACCATTTAATGCTTTATATGTCAAGAGTAGTATTTTAAAATCAATGCGAAATTTCACAGGGAGCCAATGGAGTGAAGATAAGATAGGGGTGATGTGCTCATATCTTCTGGTTCTGGTGAGGACTCTCGCTGCTGCATTCTGGACTAGCTGAAGCTTATTTATGCATCTAGCTGAACAACCAGACAGTAAGGCATTACAATAGTCCAACCTAGAGGTGATAAAAGCATGAACTAGTTTTTCTGCGTCGTTTAGCGACAATAAATTTCTTATTCTGGCAATATTTCTGAGGTGAAAGAATGCTATCCTGGTAATATTATCTACATGTGCTTCAAATGAAAGGCTGGAATCAATAATCACACCAAGGTCTTTCACTGTTGCATTTGATGGAACAGAAAGGCCATCTAAAGTTACGGTATGATCTAAAATTTTACTCCTAGCTGTATGCGGTCCTATGACTAGAACTTCTGTCTTATCCGGATTTAGCAGAAGGAAGTTAGTTAGCATCCAATTTCTTATGTCCTGCACACATTGCTCAATTTTAGTAAGCTGTTTTTTCTCATCAGGTTTTGCTGAGACATATAACTGTGTATCATCAGCATAACAATGAAAACTAATACCATGCTTACGGATTAAGTTGCCCAGAGGAAGCATGTAAAGGGAAAAAAGCAGTGGACCTAAAACTGAACCCTGCGGAACGCCAAACTCCACTAGAGAACATGCAGAATAATCACCATTTAAGTCTACATACTGATAACGATGGGTCAGATAGGATCTGAGCCAGGAGAGGGCTGTACCCTTAATTCCCACATTTTCTAATCTGTGAAGAAGAATAGCGTGATCAACAGTGTCAAAAGCTGCACTGAGGTCAAGTAATACAAGCATAGTTACACAACCCTGATCAGAGGCCAATAGAATGTCATTTACTACTTTAACGAGCGATGTCTCTGTACTGTGATGAGGCCTAAATCCTGACTGATACAGTTCATGTATGCCATTCCTATGTATATATGAGCATAGCTGCTCCGCTACTAAAAATGTAGTACCTGTTAAAATAAAGTCCAAGAAAGGCAACAAGACAGTAAAAGTATACGCCTTTATGGACCCAGGTAGCTCTGCTACCTTTTGTACAGAGTCATTAGCAAGGCGATTAAACATACAAGGTAAAAAAATTGACATCATGTTAAGCACCATGAACGCGAGGAAACAAGTAGAAAGTTACGTGCTTACTGACCTCGAGGTTAACAGTCTGGAAGAAAACACCTTTATTGAACTCCCCAAAGTGTTCACACAAAAGAGTATCCCAGTCTCAGTGGAAAATATTCCACAGCAGCACGACATTGATAAGTGGCCATACCTCAGCGAAGTAAAACTGCCTTACATTAATGCTGGAGTTGAAATTCTCATAGGTAACAAAGAGCACAGGCTCCTAGAACCATGGCGAGTAATTAACAGCAGGCACAATGGGCCATATGCAGTAAAGACTGCTCTCGGATGGACCATAAATGGACCTCTTCGAGAGTCGGTCGAGGAAGGCACATGTGACAATGAGCAAGTGAGCGTTGCAGTCAACAGAGTCTCCATTGAAAGTGTAGAACAAATGCTGATACAACAGTACAACCATGATTTTCCTGAACGGAACTGTGATGACAAAGCTGAGTTGTCACAAGAGGACTATCAGTTTTTAGACTCTGTAACTAACTCCCTGCAATTTACCGATAATCACTTCTACATCGGTCTCCCATTTAAGAAAGCAGCTACTCAAATGCCCAATAACCGAAGCGCAGCCATGCAGCGCGCACTGAACCTCAAACGGAAGTTTAGGCATAACCGCTCCTTTCACAAAGAGTATCTAAACTTCATGAACGACATGTTTGAAAAGGGTCACGCAGTCAAGGTCCCCACACCCCACCTAAGTCGACAAGACGGGTAAGTGTGGTACATACCTCACCATGGTGTGTGCCATCCTCAAAAGAAAAAGCTAAGGGTAGTCTTTGACTGTCCTGCCAGCTATCAGGGAATATCATTAAATAGCGAGCTTCTGCAGGGACCCGACCTGACAAACTCACTCATTGGGGTGCTCGCACGCTTTAGACAAGAAGAAGTTGCCATGATGGCAGATGTGGAAGCCATGTACTATCAGGTCAGAGTTCCGGAAAAGGACGCAGACTTGTTGCGTTTTCTGTGGTGGCCGAACGAAGACGTGAGTCAGGACTTGGTTGAGTATAAAATGGTTGTTCATTTGTTTGGTGCAAAATCATCTCCAAGTGTAGCTAACTTCGCCCTTAGGAAAACAGCAGAAGAAAACCGCAGCAATGCATCTGCCGAGGCAGTCAACACAGTACTTAAAAACTTTTATGTAGATGACTGCTTGAAGTCAGTCTCTAGTCATAGTCAAGCAGTTGCGCTATTGTTGTGGAAATTGATTGAAGACCCAGGCTTTGGTTTCAGAAGATCACGACCTTTATTTATCATGCAATAACGGCCGGGGGAGACTGCAGAATCGCAACACTGTCCCGTCGGCTCCCCACTTATATAGTCAACCAGGACAAAAGAATTTATTCTACATGCAATGATGTCATCCTAAACATCTGGGGTTCATCAAGCTTCCCCAGTCTAGGGGCCTCAATGTATATATCAGACTGCTTATGCAAGCAGAATCTCAGGCCTATACGTGCAGCTTCGCACACACATTTCTGAGTACTTTCCTATTGGCTACCATTTATTCCTTAAAAGGAAGTAAAGTTACATAAAATCAAATAAAATCAAATAAAATTTACTTCCATACTATATAGTAATCTCACCAAACTGTGCGCAAGTGGAGGGTTTCACCTCACCAAGTGGGCAAGTAATAGTCGTACATTGCTAGCTTCCATCCCTGAGGGTGAGAGAATTAAAGACATGAGGGACTTAGATTTGAGTAAAGACGTACTCCCTGTTGAGAGGGCTCTAGGGGTGCTGTGGTGTATTAATTCAGACACGCTCAAGTTCAAGATTAGTTTAAAAGAGCGGCCTGTGACTAGAAGAGGAATCTTGTCAGTCACTAGTTCAATTTATGACCCCTTAGGCTTCCTTGCACCAGTCATACTGCCAGCTAAGATCTTAATGCAGCAGTTATGTAAAGAGAGACTCGCTTGGGACGATGACATTCCCGAACAATTTATAAAACGATGGAGGGCCTGGCTACACGAGTTGCATCAATTGTCTGAGTTTAGTGTAGCAAGATGCGTAAAACCAGTTGACTTTGGAGTCACAACTACAGCACAACTTCACCACTTCTCAGATGCAAGTGAAATGGGATATGGAGTTGTCTCGTATATTAGGTTAGTAAATGCTGATGAACTTACACACTGTGCATTCATGATGGGGAATTCTCGCGTAGCGCCCTTGAAACAAACTACTATCCCCCGAATGGAATTGACAGCGGCAGTGGTTGCCGTAAACAACGACAAAATGTTGAAAGGTCAACTGGAAATAGAACTGCTGGACTCTGTTTTGGACCGACAGCACAACTGTTTTGAGATACATTGTTAATGAAAAACTTCGCTTTAAAACCTTTGTCGCTAACAGAATCTCCATCATACGAGAGTCAACCAAGCCACAGCAGTGGAGGTACGTCAACACTTCAAAAAACCCAGCTGACGCTGCTTCCAGAGGAGTTTCCTGTGAAAAATTCATGAAAAACAACAATTGGATCCATGGTCCCCCCTTTCTTAAAACACCAGAGAGTAAATGGCCTGAAAACATTCACGATCTGTCGACGAAAGAGGATGACATTGAGATTAAACACTCAGCCTTAGCGAATCTCGTAAAAACTACAGAGAGCACAGATGCCGTGAGTAAACTGATTAACTATCACTCTGACTGGTATAAGTTAAAAAGATCCGTTGCCTGGATTCTTTGCGTTAAAGATATGCTTAAACAGAGAACAAAAAGGATCAAGGGACAGGCAAACAACTCAATAACAGAAAACCATAAGTCTCTAACAATTAAGGACTTAACAATGGCAGAAAACGAAGTCATTAAGTTCGTTCAAAACCAAAAATTCAAAGACGAAATTTCCATGTTACAAAAGGGTAATGCATCCGTAAAAGGAAACAGTTGTCTCTCCAAACTAGATCCAGTACTGCAGGATGGAGTGCTAAGAGTTGGAGGACGTCTTGGTAGGTCTGCAATGCCTGAGCACGCAAAACACCCTGTCATTATACC
This sequence comes from Clarias gariepinus, assembly GCF_024256425.1. Classification (NCBI taxonomy): domain Eukaryota; kingdom Metazoa; phylum Chordata; class Actinopteri; order Siluriformes; family Clariidae; genus Clarias; species Clarias gariepinus. Next base: position 40,543,536 of record NC_071103.1, read on the forward strand.
CAAAGACTCACACATTACAACCCTAATCTTAAGAAACACTCACGAACAGGTCGGACATTGTGGAAGGAATTATATGCTTTCAAAATTGCGGCAGAAATACTGGATTCCGACAGCAAATTCCCTTGTGAGAAAGTTTCTGTCCAGTTGTGTGACAAGATCAGAGCGAAGAATAGTGAACAAAAAATGTCAGAACTGCCACGCGATAGAATAACACCAGATCACCCACCGTTCACTAACGTAGGGGTAGACTATTTTGGACCCTTCGAGGTCAAACGGGGTAGAAGTAATGTTAAAAGATATGGCGTATTGTTTACTTGTCTGACAACAAGAGCCGTGCACATTGAAGTCGCGCAGTCATTAGATACAGACTCCTGCTTAAATGCTATTCGACGCTTCATGTGCAGAAGAGGCCAGGTGTCAGTTATGAGAAGTGATAATGGAACAAACCTCATAGGCGCTGAGACTGAATTGCGTAAAGCTATCCAACAGTGGAATCAGTCAAAAATTGAAGGCGTCCTCATGCAAAAGGGGATACAATGGATATTTAATCCTCCTGCTGGGTCTCACTTCGGTGGAATATGGGAAAGGCAGATAAGGTCAGTTAAAAAAAATCTTGAGGTCTGTACTAAAAGAACAAACACTAAACGATAAGAGCTTGCATACATTCCTGTGTGAGGTGGAAGCTATAATGAATGACCGTCCACTTACCACCGCTACAGACGATCCCACAGACCTGGAGCCCCTGACACCTAACCACCTGCTGCTGATGAAAAAACAGCTAAACTTGCCTCCTGGTCTTTTCAAAAAAGAGGACACTTACGCACGTCGCAAGTGGAAGCAAATTCAGTACCTTGCTGACCTATCCTGGAAGCGATGGGTGCGTGAATACTTGCCCTTGCTTCAGGAGCGCCAAAAATGGTCTCAGGTGAGAAAAAACCTCTCGACTGGAGACGTAGTTCTAATAATTGATGAGTCTTCTCCAAGAAATTCATGGGTCGTCGGACGGATCACGAAAGTGTTCCCTGATAAAAAAGGACTTGTGAGACGTGTACTGGTCAAAACTAAAACCAGTACCCTGGAAAGACCCATCGATAAGCTGTGCCTGATATGTGAAATGGACTGTTAATTACCTTATAAAGTAGTCATGTTCCTTTCATTTGGTACGCAGCGATATGAATACCGTAAGTTAAACCGTTAACAAATGTCTAAAGTGTTAAGAAAGTTAATTCTAAAGTGTTAAGAAAGTTAAGTCAAATTTTAATCCAATAGTAAATGTTGTGGCCCAATTGTAAAAAAAAAAAAGGAAAAAACAACAAAACAAAATATGTGTGTAATTGTCAGTCTTCCTGCCTGTCAATTAGGGGCTGGAAATGTAAGGGCCATATTTCATTCTTGTGATTTGTTGTTATGTTTATCTATTTCAGTTTATTAGTTAAGCATTAAGCATTAAGAATCATAAATATAATTTGTATTGTGACATCACTTCATGGGTTGTTCTGTGACATCATCCCACAGTTATGCAGTTCCATGTCTATCACGCACGTTAGTTGTAGTTGTTGTTAAGACACGGAAGGATACAGAAAGGTGTGGAGCACACAAGCTTTTGACCGTGAGACAGTAAGCTAAAAGGAATACAGTAAAATAAGTTGTTGTAACTGTAATCTATCGAAGCTACAGAACACAGCAAGCGACTTGTCGTGACTACAGTGGATTTATGCAAGAAACTGTAACAACCGTTGTTTTTGATGTTGAAAATAAACAAGAGACAAAGAAATCAACGAAACGTCTGATGTCGTCAGTGACACTGTGTAACTAAAGACACGCGTCAGAACTTGTGAATAACATGCACCTACAACAGCCCCATATTGCAAGGATCTGTACACAATTTCTGGAAGCTGAAAACATCCTGGTTCTTGCATGGCCAGCATACCCACCGGACATGTCACCCATTTAGCATGTTTGGGATGTTCTGGATCGGCGTATACGACAGCGTGTTCCAGTTCCTGCCAATATTCAGCAACTTTGCACAGCTATTGAAGAGGAGTGGATCAACATTCCACTGCCCACAATCAACAACCTGATCAATTTTATGCGACGGAGATGTGTTGCACTGCGTGAGGCAAATGGTGGTGACATCTGTGGCATTGTGCTGTGTGATCACACTACACATTTCAGAGTGGCCTTTTATTGTGGACAGTCTAAGGCACACCTGTGTAATATCCATGCTGTCTAATCAGCACCTTAATATGGCACACCTGTGAGGTGGGATGGATTATCTCGGCAAATGAGAAGTGCTCACTAACACAGATTTAGACAGATTTGTGAACAATATTTGAGAGTAATGGGTCTTTTGTGTATGTAGAAAATGTTACAGATCTTTGAGTTCAGCTCATGAAAAATGGGAGCAAAAATAAAAGTGTTGCGTTTATATTTTTGTTCAGTGTATAAAATAGCATGCATATTTATACATTTGGAATCTGCATCTACATTTTCTGTTACAGGCACTCTCTTGAGAGGTAGTTGGAAGGGGTTAGTCATTTATTTATTCTATACAAGGGCACTCGCTCCTATGAGCAACACACTCCCACACTCGCTCCTATGAGCAACACACTCGCTCCTATGAGCAACACACTCGCTCCTATGAGCAACACACTCGCTCCTATGAGCAACACACTCGCTCCTATGAGCAACACACTCGCTCCTATGAGCAACACACTCGCTCCTATGAGCAACACACTCGCTCCTATGAGCAACACACTCGCTCCTATGAGCAACACACTCGCTCCTATGAGCAACACACTCGCTCCTATGAGCAACACACTCGCTCCTATGAGCAACACACTCGCTCCTATGAGCAACACACTCGCTCCTATGAGCAACACACTCGCTCCTATGAGCAACACACTCGCTCCTATGAGCAACACACTCGCTCCTATGAGCAACACACTCGCTCCTATGAGCAACACACTCGCTCCTATGAGCAACACACACTCGTAGAACATACACAGGCCTAGAGCTTTGACTAACGACAAGGAGACACACTAGAGACACGAGGGAGAAATCAACAGGAGTAACTGGAAATAATAAGACACTAATCGCACTCCACAATACTTACATAAACACAGGTAAACCCAAAGATACACTTAACAAAGTTGAGTGTTGAAAGTACATTCAACACAAAAAACAAGCCTTCAGAGCCAGGTCAACATAAATTTGACTATAAACAAAACAAAACAAAACAAAACAAAACAAAACGCCCACTAGACAGTATTAATGCTCGACCCAGTTTCCCAGAACTAACAGCTTTTTATAACGTCTCTAATTGGCTGCCTCTGGGCAGGTGAGCTCCTTCTTCACCTGACCGAGGTGCCTTCTGGGAAACTGGGTCTTCCAACAAAACTACAAACAAAAATTAATGACATACACAGTGCCCTCTAGGGGCAGTTCCTTACACTTTAGGGAAAAAACTGAAGAAAAACATTTAAGCAAAGTGAAGTCAGAGCAGCAATAAGGTTATCACGTGTTACATGCAATTGTAAATTGTCAGACTTTCCTTCAATTTTATTATCAATCATCAACAAATCATTTGCAAACATAGGGGCCATAAAAGTAGAGACTAGCTCATCTGCATCAGCAAATTTACGTGGAGCACGCGTAATTAATTGCACAGACAGGAAACACTTCTGCAAACTTTTCTGACAATTCATCTACAGATGTAGACTCAGGTTTGTCAAAAACTTCTAACAATTTGTCACACACTCCAACTTTCACAAAACCTGTGAACAAATCTGATTTTAAATAAATGTGATGCAGAGGAACTTTAACAGTGCCCATTTCAATACCCAGAACCAACACATGATTACCGCAGAACATTCATTCCGGACAAGGTAATGCATTTTAGATTAGATTAGATTCAACTTTATTGTCATTACACATGTATAAGTACAAGGCAACGAAATGCAGTTTAGGTCTAACCAGGAGTGCAATAAGCAGAAAGTGCTCAAAGTCAATATGAACGATAAGTTGGCGCCAGTATCACGGAGCATTTTTAATTTTGCCTGATTAGTAAGGTTGTCCTCAACAGAAACCAACCCCTCCATTAGGAGAAGTTGATAGCTGGCATCAAGCTTGTCATGCCTTTTAACCTCAACACTATCAACAGATTTTACAAAGGCCACACTTTTCGTACTGGTACCTTGTTGTTTGCGTTTTAGTGCAAGACAATCAGCAATAACATGTCCTAGTTTGTGACAATAAAAGAACTCTCGATCCTCTCTAGATTTTGTAACATTACTTTTCAAACATGATTGGTCTTTTAATGTAGTCGAAGCGTGAAAAGCTTTCTCAGTATGAGCTGAGGAAAAAACATTTTTATGAGTTAATGTGAACTGATCCGCAAAAACTGATGCCTGAGACAAAGAAGTTACCTTTTGTTCACTGAGATAAACCACAATATGATCCGGAATACACTTCTTAAATTCTTCCAAGAGGATTAACCCACGCAACGCCTGGAAATCTGACACTTTAGTCGATGTGCACCATCTGTCGAACAACACGCACTTCTCTTTAGCAAATTCTACAAAAGTTTGAGCTGAACTTTTTTTGACTCCTATAACGTTGTGTTTACGCTTCGGGTACAAGGTCATATGCATGCAAAATTGTGGCTTTAACTACGGAATAATCGAAACTATCCTCCAAAGACAAAGCAGCAAATACTTCCTCAATTTCACGTCGGCGAATTGCAAATCGCAGCCCCCGCTCAATGGGACTTTCCTCAAGCCGCTCACGCTCTTCCCTCTGAAGTCTCGCAAGACGCACTTTGAAGCGTGTGTCACCTCCAGACTCAGACGCAGTCTGAGAAAATGGCTTAAAGGACGATAAAGCAGCTTTGGCTTTGAACATCTCCGCCTCGGCAGCTCCACTCGCTTCCCCTTCGCCTGCCCCAGAAGAGCGAGCATCAGCGTCAGGTGGACTATCAGCCAACACCATCACACCAGCTTCCCGTAAATGCTGCACGAAGACAGTCTTAATATCCTGTTTTAACTGCTGTCTGCTTACTGTAATTTGAAAGTGCTCGGCAACTCTCAACAAATCATCCTTTCTACACGCATCTAATTGATCAACACTTGGTGCACTGACAAAAGTATCCAAATCAATGTTTGCCATACTGATTTCGTTTAACACAAAAGTCTTCAAATTACCATTCAAACAATACTCTGTCTAAGATTGATCTGTTATCACACCAGCAGCAATATGTCTCACCTCATCCTAATAAGGGAAATATCCGTTTATCGGTATCAATCCATCCCACCGCTGCCACCAATAAATGTTACGTGCTTGATGTCAAGTTGGATGAATCCATCCCACCGCTGCCACCAATAAATGTTACGTCCTTGATGTCAAGTTGGAGTGCTTTTATAAAGTCGTTTAATCACGTTATCAAATTAAATGGAATTTAGAAACAACAAAATAAGAGTGTCACCCCAAATCAAAGAAAGAATCAAAACAAACAAACCCTATTACTAAATCCTGAACTAACTAACAAAAGAAATACAAAATAAACCTGAAATCTTCAGCGCATGCGACGCTCTAACTAACTTCCTTAACATAAGAGAACAAAAGTACAGGGGTGGTGCAACAATCAACCCAAGCTAACAATTGACTAACTTAATAAGAAATAAAGAAAAGCATTAACATGCTTCCTAACAATGGGGTTGAGCTTGCCATTTAGTTGGCTAAACCAAACTCCAACACACTTTGTGTAAACACACAGTTCAATAGAACTCTAGAGAAATATCCAATCACACAACCAAGCCATAAACAACATTATGAAACAAAACACAACTGGAAGTCACTAAAGTCAGACATGCACGGTTGAGCTCATTGAAGCACATGGTACGCTGGCAAGGCACACGCACACTTGCACACACACACGCACGCACGCACGCATGCACGCACACACACTGAATCCAAGACCTCAAATACCTTCAGCACATCGCAGATTGGCAGAGCATCATGATGTTAACGATGATTGACATCCCAGTCAGCCAATAACCTCGGACCCAAGTGTGGGGAATGAACACAAAAGGCAAAAGAGCAAGAGGGAGCCTCCGAGTGGCGCAGTGGTAAAGCGCTCGCCTTATCATCCGGAGATCGCTGGTTTGAACCCCCGGGTGATGCTGTTTTCCTCTCACAGCCGGAGGCACAGAGAGAGCTGATTGGCCAAGCTCTCTCAGGGGGGAGGGATGAGAGGTACTTGTGCTCCCACATTAACCACGGCTCTACAACCAATCAGGGGCGTCTGTGAAAAAAGAATTGGACTAGGGTTGCGCGATATGCCCATTGTCATATCGTCCTATCGTCAGCCTGTAAGATCGCCGATACACGATAGTAGTCAAAGCCCAGGGATTCTGCGTGCTGTCGCGTCGTATTCAGAGAGTAGTACATATTTTTGAGGTTATTTTTTTTTTCATTTCATGTCTGTTGTTTTATCGATAAATCTGCTCATATCTGCGCACGCGTTTATCAGCCTTTTGATCAAAAAGTTGCACGCGCAACTCACTTTCACTTTGCACAAGGCAGTGTTTATTGTTTAGTGTATATTTAAAGCGCATAAACACAATAAAACAATTGTTTTAGGCTAACATATCATACCTCATTGTAGTTTTTTTGCACACACGCGCGGGTGCGTTACAATAATAAGGAAAAATCACAATAATAAATTCGGAGCAGTACTACTAATAATAATTATACTGAATGAAGAAAGCGCCGTCGAAGAAGTATCATCATTGAAGGAGAGAAGAAAATGAAGAATTAATACTTATCAGTATTTACAGTTTGAGCTCGACATGTTTATGAGCTCTGTCGCTTGCTGTCAATGGGTGACTAGGAGAGAGAACACATTTTCGGCTTCAGTAGACACACAATACTTCAGACTGAAACACGACTGCCCCCTACAGGTAATGAAGGGCATTTTCCCAGCTTGCCGTGCGCAGCCGTGGCAAGTCACGGGATTCCTTTTCTTGAAACGTGGGTTTTTAATGGCGACATCTGTATCGTCCATATAGCTGACTATCGTCGATAGACGAGACTATCATCGATAGACAATAGTATCGTCTATCGGCACAACCCTAAATTGGACAGGACTAAATTAAAAAAAAAAAAAAAAAAGAGCAAGAGGGAAGAAAAAATAATAAACACACAACACACAAACATACGTGGAACGTAACACAAACTCAAATAATCAGTTATGTGATTTTCAGAGATCTTATTAAGGGAACATAACCTTTTTATTATTGTGATATTTACAAGACCACAGAATAATTTTTAGAGCGTACTTAGACCTCTGCTGTGTGTTATCATTTTACAGTTATATACGCACTACTTAGTTTATTCAGCCAGCATTTTGTGTGTGTTTGTGTGTGCACTTGTGTATGTGCATGTGTGTGCACGCGCATACGTGTAAGTGTGTGCGTGTGTACTGTATGTGTAACACCTTCACCGCCTGATGAGAGGAGATATTATTGAAAAAACACACAACACATGGAGCTGCGGCTTCACCACACGAGTCTGTGTATTTCTAATAGTGATGGTTGCAGTGTTGCCAACTACTTTCAATGAAAAGTAGCTAAAGTCTGTTCGAAAAGTCACCAAATGTCGCTAGATGACATCATGCGTATATTTGCATATTGATGACGTAATTACGTCGTATTTGCATTCTGCGTGTTTTCCCTGATCCTTCCTCACATGTCCAATATAAAACTGTTATCAATTACGTTACATATTAAACTAAGGTTTGTCGAAAAGTCGCTAGATTGTTGCTAGGCGCTTTTTTGAAAAAAAGTCGTCAAGGGGGTCTAAAAAGTTGCTAAATCTAGCGTCAAAGTCGCTAAGTTGGCAAGACTGGATGTTCGTTCATGAACGATTTGTTCTTTTTGAACGAGTCTTTAACGTGACTCAAAAGAACGAGTCGTCTCTGAGAGAGATTCGTTCAACTTTCTACTAGGCGTGCATGTGCAAATCATCGCAAAACCTCCGTAGGTTATGTAGAGGAAACAGAAATGAGTAGTTTTCCCTTTTGAGTCTTTTGGTCTGAATGTTCTTCACAACTAGAAAGTTATCCTGCTGAACTACTGTACACATTGCCAGAAGTGAAAATCCCCTTGACTACTGGCGCTCGAACAAAAAACGCTTTCCATTGCTTACACGGGTTACACGCAGGTATTTATCTGCCCCAAGCACCAGCACAGACATTGAGAGACTATTCAGTGTAGCGTCTCATGTTCTTAATGAGAAGAGGAACCGTCTCTCCAGACAAAAAGCTGAGCAACTTTGGTTCTTAAAGAAAAACCTGCCACGTTTGCTTAAATAAACAGCAGTTCAGTTTTCTGTGTGCAAAGTAGTTAGTTTAAAATTTGTGTATCACTGCACAACTGTTTCCTAAAGCTACATAGGCTGTATTGTTTACAGTTTAAGTTATATTGCTGTTTTTGCACAACTAATTAAAATGTATATAAATAATTGTTAACATGCAGCAGCAGAATAAAGGCCACTACCATTCTGTTTCTGAGGGCAATTTCACAGATAATTGTGGATGTTATTTGCTGGCACAAAAACAATTTTATTTCAAGTTATATAAAACTTAAAAAATCAAATATTTGGTATTATTGCACTGATGCATGTTGCATATATACAGTGGGGGAAATAAGTATTTGATCCCCTCCAGATTTTCTAAGTTTGCCCACTTACAAAGAAATGAAGGGTCTATAATTTTTATCATAGGTTTATGGTAAAGGATTGAGACAGAATATCAACCAAAAATCTAGAAAAAGCACATGATACAAATGTAATGAATTAAGTTGCATTTCAATGAGGGGAATAAGTATTTGATCCCCTACCAACCAACAATAATTCTGCCTCTCACAGACTGGTTATGTGCTCTTCTGGTACACATATTAATTTAAGAAGGTGCTCCTATCAACAATGAGGTTTGTGTATAAAAGCCACCTGTCCACAAAATCTCTATCTTCCATTCAAACCTCACCACCATCGGCAAGACCAAAGAGCTGTCAAAGCAAGTCAGGAACAAGATTTTAGACCTGCACAAGGCTGGAATGGGCTACAAGACCATCAGCTAGAAGCTTGGTGAGAAGGAGACAACTGCTGGAGCGATTATTTACAAATGGAAGAAATACAAAGTAACCATTAATGGCCCTATATGCAAGATTTCACCTCATGGAGTAAGAATAATCATGAGAAAAATGAGGGACCAGCCCAGGACTACACGGGAGGAGCTTGTGAATGATCTCAAGGCAGTTGGGAGCACAGTCACCAAACAAACCATTGGTAACACAATACGCCTGCATGGATTGAAATCCTTCAGCGCAGCAAGGCTTCCCCTCCTCAAGAAAGCACACGTACAGACCAGTCTGAGGTTTGCCAATGAACAGAGGAAGATTGGGATAAACTGCTGTGGTCAGATGAGACCAAAATTGAGGAGGAAGAAAAATGCTGACTATGACACTAAGAACACAACAGTCCCTACAGTCAAGCACGGAGGTGGACACATTATGCTTTGGGTCTGTTTCACTGCTAAAGGTACAGATTGACTTTGCTGCACTAAGGGGCCAATGGATGAGGCCATGTGTTGTAAAATTTTGGATGAGAACCTCCTGAAGTTGGGTTGTGAATGGGTCTTCCAGCATGAAAATGACCCCAAACATACTGCCAAGGCAACTAAGGAGTGGCTCAAGAATCAGCACATTAAGGTCATGGATTGGTCTAGGCAGTCTTCAGACCTTAATTCAATAAAAAATTCACGGAGAGAGCTGTAACTTCGAGTTGCCAAGCAACAGGCAAGAGACCTTAAACATTTAGAGAAAATCTGTAAAGAATAGTGGATCAAAATGCATCCCAAGCTGTGTGCAAATCTGGTAAACAACTACAAGAAACGTCTTCCCACTGTGCTTTCCAGCGAGGGTTTCTCTACCAAGCTCTAAGTCATGTTTTGCTTGGGGATCAAATACTTATTTCCCTCATTGAAATGCAACTTAATTCATAACATTTGTATCATGTGCTTTTTCTGGATTTTTGGTTGATATTCTGTCTCAATCCTTTACCATAAACCTATGATAAAAATTATAGACCCTTCATTTCTTTGTAAGTAGGCAAACTTAAAAAATCTGTAGGGGATCAAATACTTATTTGCCCCGCTGTATGTACTTATATGTGTGTGACCACCACGTGTGTGTGTGTGTGTGTGTGTGTATATATAAATATATATATATATATATATATATATATACTGTGTGATGGTTGGTTGTATATCTTACTGTTTAGACCTGTGCTGTGTGTATTATTTCCCCTTTTAAACTGTCTAGTTAATACCTGTATGCTGATCACCTCACCTCTTCCTTGTTCAGTGTGATTAGCCCTTGGGTTTTGTTCCCTACAGTTGCAAGAAAAAGTATGTGAACCCTATGGGATTACGTGGAGTTTTGCATGAATTCTTTGATCTTCATCTAAGTCACAACAATAGAAAAACACCGTCTGCTAAAAAAAAATACTAGGATCAAGAATTCAATTCTTGATCATAGGTCTTCTGAGAGCTCTTTTCTGTGAGGCATGGTTCACATCAGGCAGTGCTTCTTGAAACCAGTAAACCAAAAACTAGTGTGTGTTTTTAAAGGGGAGGACAGCTTTCAGCAACACATTCAATATCATCACACTGATTGGACTTAAGTTTGGCTCACCCCTGGATCCAATTAGCTCTTGGAGAAGTCATTAGGCTAGGGGTTCACATACTTTTTCCACACTGCACTGTAAATGTTTGTTATGTTTAATAAAAACATGAAAACATATAATGTTTGTGTAGTATTATTTCAAGCAGACTGTTTTTCTATTGTTGTGATTTAGATGAAGATCAGAGCACATTTTATGACCAATTCGTGCAAAACTCCTAATCCTAATTCCAAAGGGTTCAAACTTTTTCTTGCAACTGTAATTGTATTTAATTAAAGCCACTTGCACTTGCGTCCCTCTGCCTTCATAACACCAGCAATGTTTGTCCTCCTGCTTCAGATCAGATCATAGCACTGAAATACCATTTTATTAAAGAGATTAAATCCTGAAGCAGATGGTGTTTTGGTGTTTGTGCTCTTAGTGCTATTAGATGTTACTGCTGCATTTACACTATAGATCACACAACACTCCTGAACAGCCTGAGAATAGCTGGTGTTTCTGGGACTTAAACTGGTTTCACTTAAACAGATTTAACTGGAGGACAATAATTTGTTATTTTAGATCATCATTAAATAAACATGATTCTGTGTGTTGTACCATAATGTTTCCGGGCACACGCGCACGCGCACACACGCGCACACTTAGAGACAGAGATAGAGAGAAAGAGAGAGGGCGGGGGGAGATCATGGATATAAATGTGAGTTCAGAATTTTCCCTTTTAATAATTTCTTTTTTATAATACATTTTGTCACAGCGCTCTCTCTCTTCCTTCTGTGTGTGTGTGTGTGTGTGTGTGTGTGTGTGTGTGTGTGAGAGAGAGAGAGAGAGAGAGAGAGAGGTCAGTGTTCTGATGTATCATCATTTCTCTCCCAGGCTGTGTGTGTGTTATCTTACAGATGAAAGCTGTAGATTTCTGTCCTCAGTTCTCAGCTCAAACTCCTCCAGTCTGAGAGAACTGGACCTGAGTATCAATAACCTGCAGGATTCAGGAGTGAAGCTGCTCTCTGCTGGACTGGAGAATCCACACTGTACACTGGAGAAACTCAGGTCAGATCATCACTTTCACATTCTGTTCATCTGATTGTCATTGTTATAGTATAAACCTAATAATAGTCAAATGTAGAGCAACAAGTCTGATGTATAACAAGAGACTGAGAAAATATTAAACACTTTACTATTTAAACCTTTGAAGTACTAATACAATTTTGAATACAGTTTGGTGATGTAGTGGTTAGAACTGTGATCTTGTACCTCTAGGCTTGAGAGTTCAATTTCCGCCTCGGGTTTGTGTGTGTGGAGTTTGTATGTTCTTGGTGGGTTTCCTCTGGGTCTCCAGTTTCCTAACAAAGACATACAGGCAATTTGGTAATTCCAATTATCCTAATCTGCATGTGTGTGTGTGTGTATATCTATAATTGTTGATCTCTCTACAGTCTGGAACACTGCAGTATTACAGGTGAAGGTTGTGCTGCTCTGGTTTCAGCTCTGAGGTCAAACCCCTCATCACACCTGAGAGAACTGTATCTGAACAACAATCAACCAGGAGAATTAGGAGTGAAGCTGCTCTCTGATCTACTGAAGGATCCACACTGTATACTGGAGAAACTAGAGTGAGTTATACACAAATACACAACACACACACACTCAAAGAGTAACAGTGATTTGGGGGTAATAAACCTGGTCACTGTATCAGGCCACAGTGTGTTTCACCCGTAAATAATGGCTTCCCCCCGCCTAATATTCCCGGATTATTTACATTTTTATGATTTTTATGCAATTCTCTTTATTATGGCATCTGTAATCCCAAATTTCTGTGTCCAATTGGTCCAGAACGCCGCTGCTAAATTTCTCTTAAAAAAGAAAAAAAGGGATCATGTGACTTCATTGGTTGCCTGTTCAATTTAGAATACATTTTAAAATTTTATTATTTGTTTTTAAATCGTTAAACCAGCAAGTACCTATCTATTTATCTGAATTGCTGCACCAATAAACCTCCCTGAGAAGTTTGAGATCCAGTGACCAGAACCTCCTCTTAATCCCACACTCCAGACTCAAGCGTAGAGGTGACCGTGCTTTTTCGGTAATTGGGCCTCGTCTTTGGAATGACTTGCCAGTTGAAATCCGATTGGCTCCTAGTCTGAATATTTTTAAATCCCTTTTAAAAACCCATCTGTTTTCACATTTTTTTTTAAATGTGTTTGTTTTGTTTCTTTTTTTTAGGCTGTAATCGTGTCCTTCTATTTAATGATGTTTCTAAATGTACAGCACTTTGGTCAGTCTCGTGGCTATTGTAAATGTGCTATATAAATAAACTAAACCTAAACCATGATTAGAGGTGGAAGGAGTAATAAAATTTTGTACTCAAGTAAAAGTACTGTTACTTCAGTGAACTTTTACTGAAGTACAATTAAATTTCCCCTTATAAAAATCTACTCAAGTAAAAGTAAAAAGTAGCTCATAAAAAAATTACTCAGAGTAAAAGTTACTGAGTTCCTTTTTTTTTTATCAGCGGGGGTGGGGGATGGGGGATGGAACACACTTGCATAATAAATCTGTTCCCTTGGTTGTGCTTGAAATCAAAGTGGTCGCTTAAATATGACCAGGGGTTTACTTAATAAGAATTTGTTGGTATTTCACTCTCAGCTGTGTCTGCATCACTGGCATCTGTTTTGTTCGTCTCTATCGTTCTTGTGAATTTAGTGTGTTTGTTCTCCGTCAATCAATCAGTGCAGTGGTTTCCGGCGTGCAATTTTTTTCCTTCCCCGTTGTATTATTTGTATTATTTTTCATTTTCATTCATTTATTTTTTACTCGGTAGCAAATATGATTTGAAATGTAGTGAAGTACAATACTTTAAACAAAACATACTTAAGTAAAAGTACATATTTTAAAAACTACTTTAAAAAGTAGAAGTACATAAAAAATCTACTCAATTACAGTAACGCGAGTAAATGTAATTCATTACTTTCCACCTCTGACCATGATATTTATGTTTTTGTAATTTGTGCACTTGAATCTGTAATTCTGTGTGTTGTGTGACACTGATGTTTCTTGTAATGTCTCTTTCTTTACAGATTCAGAAGGTCTCACACACAGAGAATGATGAGGATAAACTCTTACAGTCCAAAGCTTTTGAAGAACAGCTGTGAGAGCTCAAACTGATGTCTTCCTTTTCTCATTCAGTGATAATCAGATGGTCTACAACATGTCAGGACTTCTCTACTTCTCTAGCTGTTTGTAAAAATGCACTAGCTGAGAGAAATCAACTTTAATTACTTGAACAGTAATATTTATATTATTTCTTGAGCAGTGTGCACCAATCAGCAAGAACATTATAATACAAAACATCATGTCCAGTATTTTGTAGGTTCCCCTTGTCCCACCAAGGAAAGCTCTGGCCCTTTCTGGCTCTTCTCCACAAGTCCTCTGGGGGTGTTCTGTGCCCCTTCACCACCATGGCATTCTTTACTTTAGATGTCTTATGTCATGGTAGAAGTCTGATCAATGTGAACCCTACAATATTTTAATAGAAACTCTCAGTTAGGTTTTGGAATAAATTTGAATAACATATTTTATGTATGATCACAGTTCAGCATAAACATCATCAGCTCCAATAAACTGCCAGATCACACATTCTACATCCTCTAAAACACCTATACATCTTGACCCCCACCCCAAAACTTCATTATGAACCCACTCTAATCAGACACTGCATTCTATCTATCTATTCTATCTAATCTTTCTATAGCAGAGAAAAATGACAGTTGTTACAAAATTGACAATAATATTTATTTTAATTGTATTGTCTAGCTAACTATAGGTCTTCTAATAACTGCTGTTTAATTATTGGATAAATGGACTTTCATTTCCAATAACTTCTCCTCCTCCATTATTATTTTGCATTATGTTAACATGATACTCCTTATACCATGTTCTAACTAAATTTAAATAAACTAGAATACTCGTGATTTTTTTGTGTGTTTTTTACTTATTTGAGTTAACTTATCATGATAAGAGATACTTAAGACTGTCTCAAACTATCTGAACTCCTGCCATTTAAGTGTTATCTCCTTATATTGTGAATTTGCTACTAACCTCTTAACAGCTTTTGATCTATTTCAAAAAGAAGAGAACTGAAGATATGATACATACGCACAAATCCTCTCAGCGGCAGCGCGATGAAAATGAAGGATTCAGTTTAACACGGGAGTTTTCAAAATGACTGATAGCTTTAATGATCCAATAGCCAATTTGTGTAATTCCATTCTCAATTTAAAGAAGAGGTTTTGTTTTTTAATTAGATTTTGTGGCTTCACCTACATGTTTGGGTCAAAAAATATTTGAAATGCCATCCATCCATCTTCAACCGCTTATCCAAAGTCGGGTCGCGTGGGTAGCAGGTTCAGCAGGGAACCCTAAACTTCCCTTTCCATTTTTTAAAGCGTTAGTTGCTGGAGACTTTAATATTCATTTTGAGAATTCAGAAGACCCTCTGAGAACAGCATTTATGTCCAAACTGGACTCAGTAGGAGTAAATCAGTGTGTAATAGGACCCACTCATAAAGCAGGTCACACTTTAGATTTAATACTTTTCTCCACCTGTTCCAACCTGCCTGTACCCGCCACTTTACCTCCTTTCCACACTCTCCGTTGCTCTGGACTGTTGACCCCAAGTACTTTAAGTCCTGCACCTTATTTACCTCTGCTCCCTGTAGCCTTACCGTACCACATAGGTTCCTCTCATTCACACACATGTATTCTGTCTTGCTACAGCTAACCTTCATTCCTCTGCTTTCCAGAGCATACCTCCACCTCTCTAGATTTTCCTCCACCTGTTTCCTGCTCTCACTACAGAGCACAATGCAAACATTATTGTCCATGGAGACTCCTGTCTAACCTCATCTGTCATCCTCTCCATCACCAGAGCAAACGATGCAGACCCACCTCCACCTTGAACTCTTCTATCACACCTACAACTCATCTCACCACTGTCTTACAGCTCTCATACATGTCCTGCACCACTCTAACATACTTCTCTGCCACTCCAGACCTTCTCATACAATACCACAGCTCCTCTCTCGGCACCCTCTCATACAGTACACATTCTCTAAATCTACAAAGACACAATGCAACTATAATCTATTACCTTCTCGGTATGTCTCCATCAGCATCCTCAAAGCAAATACTGCATTTGTTGTACACTTCCTAAGCATGAACCCATATTGCTTCTCACAAATGCTCACCTCTGCCCTTAACCTAGCTTCCACTACTCTTTACCAAAGCTTTATTGAATAGCTCATCAGCTTTATTCCTCTGTAGTTGTCACAGCTCAGCACATCCCCCTTGTTCCTAAAGATCAACACTAATACACTTCTCCTTCATTTCTCTGCAATTCTCTCATGCTCCAAGATCTTGTTTCTCTAGTCAGAAACTCTACTGCAACCTCTCCTAAGCACTTCCATACTTCAACAGGTATGTCATCAGGACCAACTGCCTTTCCACTCTTCATCCTCTTCAATGCCCTCCTCACCTCACTTTTACTGGTTTTTGCTACTTTCTGCTCCACAACAGTCACCTCTTCTACTCTTCGGTTCTCATTCATTTTCTTCATTCATCAACTCTTCAAAGTACTCCTTCCATCTTCTCATCACCCTCCTGGCACCTATCAGTACATTTTCGCCCCTATCTTTAATCACTCTAACATGCTGCACATCCTTCTCATCTCTATCTCTTTGCCTCGCCAAACTGTACAGATCCACCTCTCCCTCCTAACTGTCCAACCTAGCATACAAGTAATCATATGCTCTTTGTTTGGCCTTTGCCACCTCTACCTTCACCTTACGCTGCATCTCCCTGTACTCCTGTCTACTCTCTTCAGTCCTCTCAGTGTCCCACTTCTTCTTAGCTAGCCTCTTTCCCTGTAGACACTCCTGAACATCCTCATTCCACCACCAAGTCTCCTTGTCCACTTTTCCCTTACCTGATGATACACCAAGTACCCTCCTACCTGTCTCCCTGATCACATTGGCTGTAGTTGTCCAGTCAACTGAAAGCACCTCCCGACCACCCATAGCCTGTCTCAACTCCTCCCTAAAGACTTCACAACATTCTTCCTTTCTCAGCTTCCACCACTTCGTCCTCTGCTCTGCCTTTGTTCTCTTCACCTTCCTCACCACCAGGGTTATTTTACACACCACCATTCTGTGTTGTCTGGCTACACTCTCCCCTACCAACACTTTGCAGTCACTGATCTCTTTCCGATTACAACATCGACACAATATGTAGTCTACCTGAGTGCTTCTGCCTCCAGTCTTACAGTAGGTAGACAACCAGAATGCCTATTACCGTCGCGCTCAACCGTCGTGGAAAAACAGCAGCAGCCAAAATAAATTAGTTGCATTTTAAAGTAATTCGTGAAATGACCGCCAGGTGGCGCAAAGTGACATTTTTCACTCTACGCCGTTTTAAAGATAATTAAGTCATAAAGTCATAACAATATGTTGTATCAAATAAATACTACAGTGATTGTAATTTCCACATCTGAGAACTTTATACAAAAATGGAAAATCTGAACCAGAGATATTGATATTTATTGTATAATATTGAGTCAAAAAAACAAACATTTGTTAAATGTTAAATGACAGACGATCAAGTTCACTAGCTGATAAGTTTATTTGTACAAACAATTAACTGTCATATAGCGTGTCTCTGTTTGTATCTGTTTATTGTTATTTTAAAAAATACATTCACAATAAATAAAACTTTAAATATAGAAATAACTGGTAAAATAGACTTTCAGAATAAAACATTACAATACCTCAAAAAAGACGCGCTAAAATGCTGTGTTGTTTCTGTAAACACATTGTTGGGTGGTTTATGCTGGGTCAAAATTCTGGGAAACACATCAAAAAAATCAAAGGGCGGAATTCCAGTGTCCTGTTTAAAGTCCCTGGGGTGCGTCACATCGCCCCACTTGCATGCCACTCTTTCCTGCTCCACCGTATCGCGTACTTCCCGGACTCAACTCCGCGCCTTGCTTTTATAATGCGGATCAAGCGTGAGATCCTAACGTTAATTATCGCCGGCCGGCCCGAATAGGTGACTCCGTCCCTTTACATACCTGCCGCCTCTCTAGGGAGCTTACGGAGTGAGCGAGGAGCGATAGTAGATTTGGGCACACGCCCATCACAGCCGCGCGCCGTGACATATTGTGATCCTCGTCTTTACGGAGTCTAATCAGCATTCAGCTGCACGCATAAAGTAAAAGAAAAATGCGTTGGGGGAAAAAACAGCAAGGAGACTGACTCTGACCATTTTCAAATCATCGTTTTTTCATCATTGTGACGCCTAAAAATAGATGCAGGATTATTTTTTATAGTCTAAATAAAACTGCTTTTCTAAACGCAGGCTATTGTTGTTTATCTCCTCCTCTTTTATTTCCTACATAGTCTAATCAGTGCACAACTGCACACAAAGTTTTCCCGAGCACAGAAAAATTTTGTTCTCCTAAATAATATTTATGCAGGGGCTCTTGTCCTGGGATGTTGTTTTTTTAGTGTTACTGTGTGTGCTTTACAATGGCAGACAACATTCAAATACAAACTATTTACCCCTTCCCAGGTGTGAATCAGCTGTTCTCACCTATACATTCAGAGAAACTGAAATGCACCCCTCCACACTTTAAGACCTGGATTCTGAAGACCTGCAGTGATTCGGGCCTCTTTTTAAATTTCTGCAAATTTGATCTTCTGGATTCTAGATTCAAAAATTTATATTATTACTGTTTTACTGGACAGGGCCGGTTCTAGACAGGCACATATGGGGGGCAGTAAGAAATGTGAAGGGGGCATCATGTGTACACATCATGTTCGAGCACTGTTTTTTTTCCCTGTGCTTATAGTAACAGTATTGTCCAACAGTATTGTCTCAAAAACGTTTAACCTAAAGTAAGACTTAACACACTATAACTAGAATATTTACAAAACTTAAAGGTTGTCTTATGAATAATAAAAAAACTAGGTTAAAGCAGATAGATAGCGCTATAGAACAGATCATATTATGTTTTATATATTTTTTATATATACATGTTCTGCCACCCAATGCGCCCTGCATATGTGACAGATAACTCCTCTCACCACGCTAAAGCAGATATTCTGTTCACTCCGTTTAATGGATGACTGGGAGTAGGGTAAAACTAAAAAGAACAAATTAAATCTAAGTACATTGAAAGAAAAGAAATATTTCACATACTGTATAATTACAAGTGTACCATAAGCATGTATGCAACAACACTGCACATAAGTCTGCACTGATGCATATGAAATAAACACTAACTGTAAATAAAGTATCTGAAATCTTTTACATTTCAAACTGTATACTAAATAAATAGCAACATACTGCACATACTATATTTTTTATAGTAAATGAACAAGCTCTCTTCTCTCCAATCTACTCTAAAACAACAGTCTCCTATTTCCCTGTGCATGCGCTGCATCCTGTGAATGAATAGGGCTGTGCAAAAATATCGATACATCAAACTATCGCGATAATTTTTTTTTACGATAGTGTATCGATAGTCAAACCTCAAGTATCGATACAAGTTGTGCCAAAAAAACTCCTCCTCCGCTCCAATAGATGTCGCTAACTCGCTATCAACAAAACACTAAGCAGTACGGTATCAGAACAAGTAAGTAAGCAAGACATGAGTGAGCATGGCGGAAAATATAAAAACGCCTCCAGCTTTTAGGGCTGACGTGTGGCTGCACTTCGGTTTCAATACGATACCAGGGAGTACACATACTAGTACAAACTATTGCAATATATCACAATATGTATTGTATCGCAATATATCGTGATTTATCGTATCGTGACCCGTGTATCGTGATACGTATCGTATCGTGAGGCCCTTGCCAATACACAGCCCTATGAATGAATACACAGGAATAGAAGAAATGGAGATTTTCCTTATCATTGTATTGGTTGTAATCACTCTATACACAATAATTTTCTTTGGTATTCTTATAAAATATTAAAAAGAAAAAACAAAAAAAGAAAAGAAAAAACAAAAAAGATTCCATTTGTATTTTCCATCTCTAAAAGAGCATAAAAATCACAGGTTGTGTATAGAGTGATTAAAAACAACACAAGGCATGTAATGATGAGGAAACTTTCTATTTCTTCCATTCCAACGACTAAAAAACGGTAACAAAGCCAATGTCCAAGCACAACCTCTCGCTGGCGCGCTTTTCTCTGACTAC
Organism: Clarias gariepinus; assembly: GCF_024256425.1. Lineage (NCBI taxonomy): Eukaryota > Metazoa > Chordata > Actinopteri > Siluriformes > Clariidae > Clarias > Clarias gariepinus. The sequence goes on from NC_071103.1 coordinate 40,563,533, forward strand.
GCTGTGTTCATGGGGGTGGGGCTAAGAAACACGCATCTCGGTATATTAATTTTACCCTCTTTTTTTTAGGGTAAAGTGACTGATGTGCCTAACTTTTTTTCAGCAGAGCTTCTGTTTCACTGAACAATCCATGTCTCAACACACACACACAAACACACACAACAAAAACGCAAAGAAAGCAGACCAAACGTCTATACATCTCAAATTCAAATTCAAATTTTATTTGTCACATACACAAACATACACAGTACGAAATGTAGTGAAATGCATTATACGACTGCCATTGACCCTAAAAGAGAGTTAAATTTTACAAATAAGAAATAAATATGAATAAAAGAAATACGATAGAAATTAAATTACAAAATTAAATTAAACTAGGAAAAATAGAACTAAAAATAAAAATAGAAATGTGCTATGAAAAAATAGAACTAAAAATAAAAATAGAAGTAGGATGTACAAAATAGAAATATACTGTGCAAATTGAAATATACTTTACGGTGTGTGCAAATATGCATGGAACAAAGTGTCTTAGTGCAGAGGTTATTAAAGTGTCTTTGTGCACTGGTCCAGGATGTAAACGTAAAACTGTAAAATGTAGTGTGTAGTGTAGTTGTGAATCTAATCTGAGTCGTTTACATAAGTCACTGATCAATAGCTCATGATACATACATTTAAACAATTTATTTATACAGATGTACCTGTTTTACATGGAAAGTTATAGGCTTGTTACTGAATGATTTACACCGATCAAGAGCCGTATAAGAACTGTGGCAGCGAGCACACCTAAAAATAAATGCAGGATCATCAAGTCTAAATAAAAAATGCTTTTATAAATGTGGGCTATTGTTATCTACTTCAAATATTTGTTAATTTAGTTTAAATTAGGTTTGGGCTCGGGGCGTTGAGCATCGTGATCCTCCTCTTTAATTTCGTACGTAGTCTAATCAGCGCTCAACCGTACGCATGAAGTATTCCAGAGTGCACGAGCAGAAGTAGAGTAATGACTATGAATGCGTCGGGAAAACAGCAAGGAAATTCAATCTGACCATTTTAATAATAAATTTATATTATAATTGATGACTTAGTGATTTCTTTGGTTTTCAACTGTGCTGATAGTGATCATGTCATCTCGTCTCCGCACCAGTGGACGCGACTATAATTCACTTTTCATACGAATTACATAATTTAAGAATTAGTTTTTCATTAGTTTATATAAAAGCAATTTATATAATATATAATAGTTTTTGCACATTAATCTGACAATGTTGTAATTTTATGGTCATTTAGTTTCATTTATTTCAGTTAATAAATCTACTACAAATTTAAAAAACACAAAATATAAGATGACACAAGACCCTACACGCGTAGCTTTTCTAATTACACATAATAAAATCTAAAGGCTCACTGTTTTAATTTTATGTTGCTTAAATTCGATCCTAAAAATATTTAATTTAATTTTAATTATAAATTTGTACTGTAATGTTACTACTGTGATTATGAATCCGTTTAATTACAATGTTTTCCATGATTTTATTTGCAACTACGTGCAGCTCTAGAGGAGCTGCGGCTCATTAATCCTGAAGAGAACGAACTAAGGCCTGAGGCGTCAGTCTGTATAAATTTAGCACCAGTAAGCGGTAAAAGCAAGCAAACGCACAAACCCAAATGCAGTCGCCGTGCGCCGTGACGGTAAAAGTCACATACCGCTTGTCCACCAACTGTAACCAGCATTAGGTTCCCCCATCAAAGATCTGATGGACCATTAATCACTTATCACAACTGTGAATCAATGATATCATTGTGTAAATTATTAACGTATTGATGTCTTTTAATAAAGACAAAAATAGACCATGTGTCTGTTTCATATTTCTTTTAAACAGCTGTGTTCATAGGTTTAATCAGATATTTAGAAGACAACGTTGACGGTTAAAGTGCCACAGAGGTGTGTGTGTGTGTGTGTGTGTGTGTGTGCACCTGAATTCGTCAGGTTTGTCTGAACTGACTTTAACACAAACACATTTGCACGCCGACAGGTCGAAAGAAACCATCTTAGCAAAATCTAACAGTCAGTAGTGGGCGGAGTCAATACATTCTCCACTGAGATTTCTCACCTTACCTTTCTCACATTCCACTCCTCCCAAGTTTGTCTTTTAATGAAGTTATTAAAACCCAAAGCATTTTTTAAACTAAGAAAAAAAATAATTTTGGGTCACTTAAGCACAAAATAGCACAGACGCAAATAATCAAGTGTTTAATTGTCGTTTTCTCAAACATGATTTTCCCAACTTGGCATTTTTTTAAAGATTTAGACAGACTGAATTTAAGAATGCACCCCTAGGAACCTAAAACACACACACACACAAACACCGAAGAGAAGCGCATTCACACCTCTGACCGTCTTTTGTCTTGTAAATGATTATCCTCATTCACCTTCCAATCCCCCCAGCACACACACCCTCTGTACACTGTTGCTATGTTTGTTAGGGCACTTGGTTATACACAGCACTTTAATGTATGAAACACTTACTTCCCGTTTTTTTTTGTTTTTTTTTAACATGTGTGCATACAAAAAAAATAGACACTTTACAGATTTAATTAATATATAGATCTTGTCTGTACGATTAAAACTGAAAGTGTAATTTAAGTTCTTATTGGCGTCAGTGTTTTTTTTTTTGCACTCTTCTTACACTTTTATATTTTAACACGTAATTTGTGTAATTTGTGATAGCTATATTTTCTGATATATATATATATATATATATATATATATATATATATTATTTTTTTTTATATATATATATTTATATATATATATATATATTTCTGATAATATATTTTTTATATTTTGTCCTTTGATTCTTTCTTGTAACTCTCCTCTCTTAGTCACATACCTGCCTGATGGCTCATTATGCAGATCAGTATGCAGGCCTTTTTGTTCTCAGGTGTGAATCACTGCATTAGTAATGATAGTTCACGCCTTCTCGCATAGAGCCTTTACACTCAAAAAGTGACTTAAAAGATGTTAATCACTATATTGTTTTCTGTGAGCAAGTAAAAAAGATTATTTTCACATCATTTTGAAGCAAAAACACAAGTCCACCAGCCCAGTTGTCAAAAAGTCTTGTGAACAAATGTTATGTATGAGTTTCATGGCCTTATTTCAGCTACTTTTATTTTCACAAAACTTTGTAACCATGCATAATATTTTTTTTTCTAAAAAATGCAAACACATACATTCATTTTGGTCACGTATTATCGTAAAACAGTTCGTGCTGATTACAAGAAAAATACAGGTTGGTCAATAATATATTATAAGTAGCTAAAAAAAGCACAAATATCAGAGCATGTCCAAACATCTCAAGGGCCCCAAAATCACCCCGGACCTCAGAGGGTTAATTAATGATTTACAAGATAACAGTTAAAGCATTTGTGGATGGAGAGGTGCCTGTGCGAGCTCCTGCATTTCTCTGTTGGCTTAAACACAAACACATTTGCGCACAGATAGGTCTAAAGAACCCCTTCCCCCCGCAAAAAAAAAAAAAAAAAAACCACACACACGGAGAGCAATTAGCCATCACTTCTCTCTTTTATTTCGAAAATTCTTAAAAGAACTGTTTATAACCAAATGTCTCTTTATCTCTCACAGAACAACCTTAATGATCCCAACCAATCTGGATTCAAAGTGGCACATTCTACAGAGACTGCCCTTCTGTCAGTCACTGAGAAGTTCCATGCTGCTAGATCTGCTAAACTATCATCTGTCCTCATTCTCCTGGACCTGTCAGCTGCATTTGACACGGTGAACCACAAGATTCTATTATCTATTTTTACAAGCCTTGGAATTTGTGGAACAGTGTGGCAATGGTTTGCTTCTTACCTAGAAGATAGGTCATATGAGGTAACATGGAGGGGATCTACATCTGCCCCACGTAGACTCTCTACTGGTGTTCCACAGGGCTTAGTACTTGGTCCTCTTCTGTTCTCCCTCTATACCCGGTCTCTTGGTAAGGTCATATTATCGCATGGATTTTCATACCATTGTTATGCAAATGACACCCAACTTACTCTCTCCTTTCCTCCCTCTGACACTCAGGTTTCCACCCGGATCTCAGCATGTCTGGCAGACATCTCATCCTGGATGGCTGCTCATCAGCTGAAGCTCAATCTCAGTAAAACAGAACTGTTGTTTATCCCTTGTTGTGATATCCCTGGACAACAACCAAATCACTCCTTCAACCACTGCCCGCAATCTTGGGGTAACCGTGGACAATCATCTGTCATTTCCCCCACACATCGCTAACCTTACTCGCTCTTGTAGATTTCTTCTTTACAATATCAGAAGAATTCGCCCATTTCTTTCTTCACAGGCTACTCAGGTGCTTGTTCAGTCCCTTGTTATTTCAAGACTGGACTACTGCAACTCACTCCTGGCAGGCCTGCCTCGGTCCACAATTCGTCCTCTGCAACTGATCCAGAATGCAGCAGCACGTCTCGTTTTTAACCTTCCCAAGTTCTCCCACACCACCCCACTCCTCCGCTCCCTGCACTGGCTTCCTGTAGCTGCCCGCATTAAATTCAAAACGCTGATGCTTGCCTACAAAGCTAAAAATGACCCAGCACCCACTTACTACTCTGCTCTAATCACACCACGCACTGCACCACGTTCCCTCCGGTCCTCCAGCACTGCTCGCCTCATTCCACCATCTCTCAGGGATCGAGGGCGGCATTCATCCAGGCTCTTTTCTGTTCTGGCACCTAGGTGGTGGAATGAACTTCCTCTACATGTCCGTACAGCTGAGACTTTGACTATCTTTAAACGACGACTCAAGACGCATCTGTTTCTCCAGTACTTGAACTAAAAATTTTTTTTTTTTTAAAAACCCTCTTCCCAGTTGTGTTGGACTAATGGCACTTAGTTATTAACCTAGTTAACCCAGTGTAAGTATGTTTTCAATGATGTAAACTTTAAAGCACTTTTTGTAAGTCGCTCTGGATAAGAGCATCTGCCAAATGCCTAAATGTAAATGTAAACTTCATTCCCACACAAAAATTTAATAAATTCTATATTTCTACATTGTACAACTGTTTTTCTTAATCTTCTATTTTTTTAAATATATTTTCTTATATTGTATATTTTGTACTGTACAGTTATTTTATTTTAATTGTATATTTTATTTTAGTCTTTCTTAGTTAAATTTACCTTCTATTTTCTTTTTCATATTTATTTCCTATTCATAGTCTTTTATTTTAAGGTCACGAGCAGTTGTCTAGCATTTCACTGCATATCGTACTGTGTATGACTGTGTATGTGACAAATAAAATTTGAATTTGAAATTTAACTTTGTGTTTGAAGTTCCAGAATTAGACGGTACATCCTCGACTCAAACACAACACCATGACAGTCTTCATCAATATTACTAGCTTTATTCAACTAATAATAAATACTCAAAGGGGTGTGAAGCTTAACTTAAAATATTTTGAACCGCTATGGTTTTACGTGTTCATGAGATGCGAGACATAAAATTCTTTTTGTGATGTACAAATTAAAACAATTCGGAGTCTGCAGGTGTTTTGAGGCCCTAAAGAAGTTCTGACATGTCCTGATATTTGTGTATTCTTCCGGTACTTATAAAGACTTTAGACATTTGAATGTCTTAAGTCTGATTACACTGTATTCAGCACAAACTGGGCTACAGTAATATGGGGGCAGCATGTGTGTGTAAGATTGTATTTAGAGAAAATAGTTATGCATGGTTATCAAGAAAAAAAAAAGAAAGCTGACTCTTACACCCTATACATAACCCACTCACTCACATAGCAGAGAAAATGTCCAGGATTGAGGACAGAGGGACACAGATGATCTTATACACCAGACTTAAATTTTCACATGAAACATGTGATGGTACAGAAACACATTCATGACAAAACCGTGTAAAAACACACATTCAGGGTAAAACAGTGCAACATGAAATAAGGGTGTTAGGTTTGTAAAAGCCGACTCTTACCCCCATATACAGACTCACACATCTGTGTCACTCATCTGTAATCTACATAAGGCATTAGCTTAGTCACTGTGAGCTAAAATGTTTGTGCTAAGCCACATAAGGCAGCATGTTAGCATGATTAGAAGTGTTATCTACATGCTAACAAGACAATGTTATATATAATCTGGCCAAAGCTGGTCAAAATGAGGAAAAATAAAATAATATAAGTTTTATAGGATCAGAATAAGGATTATATGAGACTTAATAACTCACTCATAGTAACAGATTGCTGGATTCTCCTCCTCTGTTCTCTGTCCGACTCTCAGTGCTGTTCTGAGGTAAAGATAAACTCCTCCCACTGTCCAGAACATTCTGTAGAGCTCCAGAAACATGTACAGCGCGAGACATCTTCCACACGCGCAGGAAACTCACCGAATCTTTGTGTGTGTGTGTGTGTTGGGGGCGTGGCCTTGTATTTAGATTACACAGACTGTTTATGTGTTGTCTATTAAGAAATTTAACTTTCAAATATCTACTTTAAATATTTTTTCTTAAGTATTCTTAAATAAAAATGTAAAGTTCATTATTATTGTGCTTTATCCACCTCATTTGTTACAATTAATATGATTTTATTTTATGTGATGACGTCACTTCCTGTTAGTCTTCCTGCTCTCTCTGACAATCCATCACATCCACACTAAAGCATCACAGAGGCCATAAGTTAATTTATATAACAATAGACATGTTTAAGATCATATATTAACAATTATTTTGTTAAAAGGATGATGTTTGTAGTTTATGTTTACAGTTGTTTAAAGTGAGAATGAGTTTATGTTTGTTATTCTCATTTATAATGTGATTTTGGTCAAGACATTGGACTCTGAATATTGTTTAATTGGTTTATTACAGTTTTCACCATAATGTTAATGAGGAAGAGTGACAGTAAATGATTAACTTTACTATGACTCTGTGCAGTATAGAAGCAAATTAGCGTCATTATTTAAATTATATCAGCCTTCGACAGTCTTTAATCACTGTTGAATCATTAGTTTTGGAATTTAAATACTAATTTATTAAAATGAGATATTAAATAAAAAGCAATATCTTTGAATTAAGGAGTAAATTTCAATACAGGAAAAGCAAACGAGCCATTGCTGGTCAGTGCACCTGCAGTGTGTTACACTTTATAAACTTTATTATATACGATCAGATATTCTTGTCATTTTGTGATAAAAGAATTTAGTCAAAGTTTAGTTAAAGTAAAGATAGCTAACATGAGATCCAGACTGATATTTGTTACACACACATGAGAGAGAGATACACAGTGGTGGCCAAATGTATTAGGACAGCATACGCCATGTATTAGTTCTCTCTGTGCACAAAACAAGTGATGCCACTAATTAGTTCGGGTCTGACAGAAGAGTCATGTTAATTATAATCAGCCGCTTTAGTTAATTGATGGAACAAATAAGTGGCAGGACTGTCGACCTCTGTATCAAATGCCTAAAACTCAGGAATTCTCAAGTGAATTGTGAATGTCTGTAGTAAATTTGTTATTTTAATCCTGCTGTGTTTTAAAAGGTACTTCAGCACTGAGAAAATTATTATTAGTTTAGGGTGTGATGTACTAGCAATATTTCACTGAAAATGTCCAGGTTAATAATTTATCAAAGTTATGATTCTGAAATGAGTCACGTTCACGTGAATATGGCTAATGCAAGTATTTATGGGACAGAAAAACTATGTTCAGTAAGACCAAAAGTCACTGGAAAATGGATGGCACTTGTGGTCATTTAAAAAGGAGAAAGTCTGTAATTGGGGGCTGAAATGACACTTCAGAGTTTGTCAGTGGGCTCTGACTGTGTGCAGCTGCATGAAAAGTAGCTGTGATCTTACAGTAACTGTTAGGTTAAATGTTTGTCCAGAAATTTAAAACTGTCACAAAAGTTGGGTTGGGGCTCATAAATAATGAAACAAATGGCTAAGAAGTAGTTGCATGGCCAGGTGTAGCATGACTAAGCAAGTAAATAAAGGTAGAACATGATTTTCACTTAGTGAAGACAAGGACTGAAGGCAGACCCACAAACGAGCTGCAGTAAAAGTCTGGTAAAGCATGCTGAGGGAGGAAACTCAGCTTCCCTGGGTCACGTGACTGACGGATGGATTCCGTTCTGGCTCGATTGCTTTTCCTGTATTGAATTTTACTCCTTGAATATCCCAGCTTGAATTTATCTATATGAATTTCAGAATATTAAACTAAATGTAGATTGAAATTAAGACTTGGAACTTTCACAGCTTGAAATGGACTGTTGAGAATTTCATGTGACATTTAGAGCACATGAATTTAAAGATGTTGCTTTTTAAAGTCTAATATTTAAGTTTAATAAATTCAGTAGTATTTAAACTTCAAAATTAACAATTCAACAGTGATTATATTTCATAATGTGTTTTTCAAAGGCTGATATCATTCAAATAATTATGATGCTGATTTGCAACCTCATAATCACCTGGAATACATTTGCAACCAACATAGATTCTACAGCAGACACCTAGCATTTTATAGCAACTGCCCTACTACAGTAGGTGGACAAGCGGTATGTGACTTTTACCGTCACGGCGCACGGCAACTGCATTTGGGTTTGTGCGTTTGCTGGCTTTTACCGCTGAGTGGCGCTATATAACTACAGACTGACGCCTCAGGCATCAGGTCGTTCTCTCCAGGATTAATGAGCTGCAGCTCGTCTAGAGCCGCACGTAGTTCAAGATAAAATCAAGTGAAACATTGTAATTAAACGAATTCATAATCACAGTAGTAACATTACAGTACAAATTTATAATTAAAATTAATTAAAATATTTTTAGGATCAAATTTAAGTGTGTTATATTTGAGGTCATTGTAAGCTCATTTAATTATTTTTATCTAAACCGACCTAGCTGAAATAATTTTTTGGTTGAAATTTTAGTGCATCCCTAAACAGTTTAAATACACTACATTGCCAAGTGTTTGTGGAGACCTGGAAATCACAGCCATACATGCATATTAAACATTCTTTTACCCTCACTGTTCTGGAAAGGATTTTCACTTTTTCGGATTTTTGATTTTTGATCATTCAGCCACAAGAGCATTAGGAAGGTTAGGAGGCCCCGGGTTCAGTGTTCCAGTTCATCAAAAGTGTTCAGTGGGTTTGAGGTCAGGACTTGAGTTGTTCCACCCAAAATTTGGAAAACTATGTGTTCCTGTGACTTGCATTGTGAAAATTTGGGCCTTTTAAGTTCCATTGCAGGTAAATTTTAATGCGACAGCATACAGTGACATTCGAAACAGTTTGGAGAACTCCAACACACTCAGGTGTCCACAAAATCTTGGCTAGTGTATAATTATTTATTGTTTGCCTAGGTATACATACTGTATGTTAGGTGAGGGTTTTATTATTATTATTATTATTATTATTATGAAATACTTAAAAACATCCTTTTTTATTTTGCAATGTCAAAGCAATGTCAGTGTTTTTTTATGAGAAAAATGTGGTCAAATCAAAGTTTCATTAACGTTGGATTTGAGAAAGTGGGCAAAGTTTAGAAAAATATCAGTAAAAAAAATCAGCAGCAATACAGTCAATACAAATAAAAAGATGGTAGAGAAAGAGTCAAATAGAGAAAAAATGTACAGGCTTGTCCTGTAGCAGGAAACTTCAATAAAATGTTTATTTTTCACCGTCGTCCTCAGCTTGCTCATCGAAGGCCTGGGTTCGATTCCCAGCCAGTGCTTAAACCCCTGTTACTTGACGCAGTGCCGGTCCCAAGCCTGGATAAAATGGGGGGGTTGCGTCAGGAAGGGCATCCGGCTTAAAACCTGTGCCAAGTTCTAGTGCGGACTGGGTATTCCGCTGTGGCGACCCCTTGTGGGGAGCAGCCGAAACACCAACAAAAACATATAAAATAATGCAAAACAAATTATTAGATTATGTAATGTAATTCGTATGAAAAGTGAATTTTAGGCGTGTCCACTGGTGTGGAGACGACAAGATGACATTATCACCTTCAGCACAGCTGAAACCAAAGAAATCACTAATTTATCAATTAATTATTAAAATGGTCAGAGTGAGTTTCACAAACACACACTTATACGTGTTAAATAAGCGCTGTCCTTGTGGTGCTGTGCGAAACGCACGCCGACGTGAGTCGCTTTATTTCAGTCATAATATACTAACATATTTTTGCTTTGTAGTGGACCGCGCGCGCACAACCTCTCGCAGGCAAGCCCTCTGAATACACCGTTTTTAATGGGGGTGGGGTTAAGAAACACCGCACCGGCAGAAGTAGACTAATTATTATGAATGCGTCGGGGAAAACAGCAAGGAAACTGACTGGCCAAACAAGCAATAACAACAGCTCAAGGGGTTGTAAAAAAATATTACTTAGACTAGCTAATTAAGTCAATAGCTAACTATTTTATTTGTACAAAGAATGAACTGTTATATAGCTTCTGTTTGTATCGGTTTATTGAAAATAGACCTACAGAATAAAACATTCAAATACACAACTATCTTTGGTATAATAGGGTTATAGTATAATATATCACGGCTGTGTGACGCATTCCTGTACTCTGCATTCCAGACTCTTTAGTGGAAGTTGTTGTTTATTTTATTTATTTATTTTTTGTCTTTGATGTTAACTACACAAAGCTGTGTCTTCCCACCTGGGAGTTTCTCCAGCATATACTGTATATCAGATTGATGGACATGAGTCCTCATCTGTTACATTTTTGGTAACAACAGTTTTTTCAGCACACACTTAATCAATAATATTTTTAAAAAGTTTGATCCTGCATCATAATGCTCCTCTTTAACTTCCTACGTAGTCTAATCAGCGCTCAACTGCACACATAAAGTTTTCGAGAGCGCGGAGGAATTTATTTTGCTAAATAATATCTATGCAGTATAATCAGGACCTCTAATTTCTATTTACTTTAGGTTGTTGTGCTTGCAGTGTTACTGTGTGCGCTTTGCAATGTCAGACAACATTCAAATGCAAATAATACACCCTCCCCAGGTGTGAATCGGCTGTTCTCACCTTATACATGCGGAGGAACTAAAATGCACCCCTCTCCACTGTGCATGGTTTCAGCAAAGTGGAGGATCTTAGATCTTGCTTCAGGCCTCTTCTCAAATTTGTGTAAATTTAAAATCTCCTGGATTCTACATTCTAAAATTAACATTGTTACCGTTTTTAATCCCTGGAATGCGATTTTTCTTATCATAACATGCATTGTATTGTCATTAATCACTCTACAAAGTTTAAATTTTAGATTTTATTTAAAAAATAAATAAATAAACCAAATAAAATTATTCCATTTGTATTTTCCCCTTTGTAAAATAGCATTAAAAATGATGATTTGTGTATCGAGCGATTAAAAACAATACAAGGCATGTTATGATAAGGAAACTTTCTATCTCTTCCATTTCAGTGATTAAAAAACGGTAAAAATGTCAATTTTGGAATCCACAGACGCTTAGTGGTCCGAGCACAACGTAATAATCTTTGTATGATAAAATGACTCGTGGCATGAATCTACACGAAGCGCTTCAGTTTCAAATAATCATTCAACGCTGAACCCAAACAACAAAAGAACATGATAATAATAATCAAAAGAATGATATTGTTCTTTTTGCTGTTGATGTCCACCATTTAATAATTATTTAATTATCAATAATTAAAGCTACTCACATCGCCCGCGCTTTTATTTTAAAACAAATGCAGTGTTTAATCAGCAAGTATAGACTACCTACGTAGTCTAATCAGCGCTCAGCTGCACACAGGGCTGGTCTGGGACCAAAAAAAGCCCTGGCATTTTTGGCCATAACGGCCCACCATGATTATTTAAACAATATGCTGAGGCATATGACACATCCAATTCAATTCAATTCATTTGGCTTTGTCCCAAAGCAGCTATACACAATCAAAAGAATGATTAAAGTTTGTATGGAATTTGAATGTGTATGAATCAAAATGGTCAGATAGTCCCTGGTGAGCAAGCCGAGGGCGACAGTGGCAAGGAAAAACTCCCTGAGATAGAAGTAGGAAGAAACCTTGAGAGGAACCAGACTCAACAGGGAACCCATCCTCATTTGGCTGAAACAGAGAGCAGGAATTGATCTGCATTCATACTGTGTGTTAGTTGGCAGGCAGTTTAGTTGATGTCAATTGATGTTAATATGGAGGCAAGGTAGTTATTGAAAACTCAGGTAGACTTGTGTTCTATGAAGTTCCAGTCCTGAACTATCCAACAGTCAAGTCCTCAGAGAAACAGCTGCCAACACCAGTCGAGGCCAGAACCGTCTTCTAGTAGAGAGAACCATCCCCAGACACAAGACGCATCCCAAAGAGACACACGGGGGTATCCATGTCACGAGATCTCCAACCAGAAGCGCGGCACCAGGATGGGTCAGAATGGTCCGGAGGGCAGATCAAAGGATATATGCGCTCACTGTTTTGTTTCAAACATTAAACCACAGTAACTTGCATGGAAGCGAATAACCTTGATAAAAATTATTCTTAATTATTACTATTGTTATTATACAGTCTTTTATTAGCAATTCTCTCTCTTTCTCTCTCTCTCTGTCTCTCTCACACACACACGTGAGTGACCTCCAACCTAGCAAGGATGAGGTTCTGCACAAAACTCATAGTCTAATTGAGTTGAGTTGAGTCCGGGAAGTACGTAATGCGGTGGAGCAGGACAGAGTGGCATGTGAGTGGAGCGATGTGACAAATCCCAGGGACTTTAAACAGGACACTGGAATTCCGCCCTTCGATCCTTGCCCTCCCGCGGCGCCTTCACTCCTTGCAGGTGCGCTGCCTCTGCGTGCTTCGTTTTGCCACTCCGCCCACCGCCACCTTTCGCCAGCTGTGTGCCCGCTTGCCAGCATGGCACAGCCCCCGGACCTGCGTGTGCACTTCATCCCTTCCCCTTTCTTTTCATCCTCTCTCCTTTAACCCTTTTCTTCCCTATTTTACCTAAATAAATTATCCCTTTTTTTGTAAGACCTCGCCTCGTGTCCGTGCTTCATGGTGCCACCCGTGCAAATAGGCTCGAACCCGTTACAGATACCAAACCCCGAGGCCAAACCTCATTTAAATTGAATTAACAAATATTGTAAGTAAACAACAATAGCCCACGTTTAGAAATTCTTTCCCAAGCTGCGTTGGGCCGGTGTTATGCGCAGAGCGCCGGGAGATTTCCTGAAGCTCAAATCTCCGAAAACTAAACCTGTGACACAATAACAGTAATATTTCAAACATTTTGCAGGCTGCCGTTTGGAGAAACCAGAGAATAAAGAATAAACCAGTTGTTGGGTCAAAATAACCCAACCAGGTGTTCATTTGTAAATGACTTACTACATCTCATTTGACCCAACATGAGCAACACAACAATGTGTTTAAAGTACCCGAAATAACCCAGAATTTTGACCCAGCATAAACCACCCAACGATGTGTTTACAGAAACAACACAGCATTTTTAGTGCTTCTTTTTTGAGTTATTGTAATGTTTTATTCTGAAAGGCTATTTTACCAGTTATTTCTATATTTAAAGTTTGATGTATTTTTTAATTTATTTTTTAAAATAACAATAAAGAGATAGGCTCTATAACAGTTCATTCTTTGTACAAATATAATTATCAGCTAGTGAACTTGATCGTCTGTCAAAACAACATTTAACCAATGTTTTTTTTTTTTTACTCATTATTATACAATAAATATCAATATCTCTGGTTCAGATTTTTCATTTTTGTTGTATAAAGTTCTCAGATGTGAAAATTACAATCACTGTAGTATCTCTTTGATACAACATATTGTTATGACTTTTTTATGACTTAATTCTATTTAAAACTGCGTAGTGAAAAAATGTCACTTTGTGCCACCTTGGCTGCTGCCGTTTTTCCACGGCGGTGAGCGCGACAGTAATAGGCATTCTGGTTGTCTACCTACTGTACATTCTAGCAACCAACTGGTATAATTTAGTGAACCACCTACAGTAGCAGGTCCCCAAACACCCTAACCAACACCTAAATCATGCTAGCCTATCAACATACTAGCAACTATGTAGAATACCAGACCATGGTATTATATAAAAACAACCCAGATGCACTGTGGCAATAACCTGGAACACCACTAAAAGTGCCTAGCAACTCCCGACCAAACGTGTCTGAAGCTCCTGCATGGGCTAAATAAGGAGCATGCTTATATAGGGTTGGTGTTCATAAACATTCCACCGTCATGCTATTAGAAACTCCTTAACTGTGTAATTGAACAGAGAGTATTATTGGAGATATTGAACTGAAAAATAATGGGTAATGTTGGAACCACTCTTGGACCTGAGCAGTTCTGAGAAAAGATACATTGACCCAACTGATGTGTTCTGTACATTCTCTCTGATCTGTGTGCTGGAATGCTCAACCCAGGGTCTCTCTCTCTCTCTGTCTGCCTGTCTCTCTTTCTTTCTTTCTCTCTCTGTTTCTCTCTGTCTCTCTCTGTCCTTCTCTCTCTCTCTGCTGCTGCTCTCATTACTATATTACTTACTTATAATTCTGTCTAATCACAGATGTAATGATTTTAAATAAGCAGCTGCTCCATGAGAGGACCCAGACAGATCCATGATGAGTCCCTGTCCACCCTATTGGAACGTGATCATCTTCAATGATGCAGTGAATGTAACCCCACCCAGTAAATGCTCACTTGTGCTGTACTAGGATACTGGTTACAATACTGCATATTTCTACCAGAGTGAGCAGTAACTCCTTCATTTAACTGGAGTATCAGGGTCTGAGTAACAGCCATGTAATTAGGCTTTAATGTTAAGGCCTTTGACACATCGTGCCACTAGACGTTACTGCTTTGTCTGCATATTTTTATTATTAACTCAAGATTGTCAGTCTGAATGCTTTTGTTCTCAGGCTCGGTCAAACTCACATGGTTCCTAAATTAACTGCACACACATTAAAAGAAGGATCACTTTTCCTCATTTTATCATCAATATCAGCTAAAAATATACACTGATTTGTTGTGGTTGATAACGGTGTGTCTGACAATTTATCTGTTACAAAAGACAAAACATTACATGTAGTTGAGTTGTTTATACCATTATGTAACAGATAAATTGTACACTGGACAAATCAGGTACTGCTTTTTTATTTTTTTAATGATTCCAGCTTTTTACCTTAAACTTTGTGACACATCTATTCTATACTCAGCAAAAAAAGAAACGCCCCTTTTTCAGGACTGTGTATTTCAACAATAATGTTGTAAAAATCCAAATAACTTTACAGATCTTCATTGTGAAGGGTTTAAACAATGTTTTCCATGCATGTTCAATTAACCATAATCAATTCATTAACATGCACCTGTGGAATGGTCGTTAAGACCTTAACAGCTTACAGAAAGTAGGCATTTAAGGTCACAGTCCTAAAAACGCAGGACACTAAAGAGACTTGTCTACCGACTGTGAAAAACACCCAAAGAAAGATGCCCAGGGTCCCTGCTCATCTGCGTGAACGTGCATTAGGCATGCTGCAGGGAGGCATGAGGACTGCTGATGTGGCTAGGGCGATAAATCGCCATGTCCGCACCGTGAGACGCCTAAGACGGAGCTACAGGGAGACGGGAAGGACAGCTGATCATACTCGCAGTGGAAGACCACGTGTAACAACACCTGCACAGGATCGGTACATTCGAATATCACACCTGCGTGACAGGTACAGGATGGCCACAACAACTGCCCGAGTCACACCAGGAACACACAATCCCTCCATCAGTGCTCAGACTGTCCGCAATAGGCAGTCCATGAGGAGGAGATGCACTGCAGTACTTCAAGCAGCTGGTGGCCTCACCAGATACTGACTGGTACTTTTGATTTTGAGCCTCCCTTCATTCAGGGACACATTGGGAAACATTTTTAGTTTATGTCTTATGGTGTTGACTCTTTTAGTCTTCATACAAATATTTACACATTAAGTCTACTGAAAGTAAAAACAGTTGAAAGTCACAGGACGTTTCTTTTTTTGCTGAGTATAGATCATAAACCGGACCATCACTGGATATTAATGCACATCTCCTTTATTTAAAAAAAACAAACAGAAAACTACAGGAACATATTGTATACTACACATTCAGGATTATATTTTCTGATTTTAAAGAAATAAACACTCAAACACAAAAATGACAAAACACATATCCTTTTACTCTGGAAGGACAGAGAACAAATACAATTAAATATATTTTTACATTCTCTTCTGTTAAATCCTGCTGGAGTTAATCTTTCAGAAACAGTTTATTTCTGTGTTATAGTGATTCAGTCACTAACTGACCGTCTAATAAGTGAATGACGTAGAAAACCATTTAAGATTCTACCTTGATTACAGGGACCCACTTCACACCATAACAAACATAGTCAGTCTTTTAATAAATAAATTAATAAATTAATGTTTTTTAAATTTTTATTGTAAATACACTCACCTAAAGGATTATTAGGAACACCTGTTCAATTTCTCATTAATGCAATTATCTAATCAACCATGGGCCAGGGGTAGCTCAGTGGTTAAGGCATTGGACTACGGTTCGGAAGATCCCAAGTTCAAACCCCACAACCACCCAGTTGCCACTGTTGGGCCCTTGAGCGCGGCCCTTAACCCTCAACTGCTCAGATGTGTAATGAGATAAAAATGTAAGAGCGTCTGCCAAATGCCTGAATGTAAATGTAAACCAATCACATGGTAGTTGCTTCAATGCATTTAGGGGTGTGGTCCTGGTCAAGACAATCTCCTGAACTCCAAACTGAATGTCAGAATGGGAAAGAAAGGTGATTTAAGCAATTTTTAAGCAAATGGTTGTTGGTGCCAGACAGGCCGGTCTGAGTATTTCACAATCTGCTCAGTTACTGGGATTTTCACGCACAACCATTTCTAGGGTTTACAAAGAATGGTGTGAAAAGGGAAAAACATCCAGTATGCGGCAGTCCTGTGGGCGAAAATGCCTTGTTGATGCTAGAGGTCAGAGAAGAATGGGCCGACTGATTCAAGCTGATAGAAGAGCAACTTTGATGGCTACTTCCAGCAGGATAATGCACCATGACACAAAGCTCAAATCATTTCAAATTGGTTTCTTAAACATGACAATGAGTTCACTGTACTTAAATGGCCTCCACAGTCACCAGATCTCAACCCAATAGAGCATCTTTGGGATGTGGTGGAACGGGAGCTTCGTGCCCTGGATGTGCATCCCACAAATCTCCATCCACTGCAAGATGCTATCCTATCAATATGGGCCAACATTTCTAAAGAATGCTCTTAGCACCTTTTTGAATCAATGCCACGTAGAATTAAGGCAGTTCTGAAGGCGAAAGTATGGTGTTCCTAATAATCCTTTAGGTGAGTGTATATGCATAAATCCAAATGCACTTAGATAGATTCTGTTCCGAGAAGTATGGCATAAATAAATAATTAAAATTCAAAAACATTTTTTCTATAGATGTTACACATGTAACTTTTTATGTAATTAAGTAAAAAATTATTACATTTGTTGTAGTTGCTGGACCATAGTGCATTTGGTTTTATATGTGTAACTCCAATGAACAAAAATCTATTGAATTTAATATAGATTTTTTTTTTTTTTTTGCAATAGTTGGTTAGCAGCAATAATAGACTGGATAATAGTACAATTGGTTTTACATGTGTAACTCCAATAATTACAAATAATAATAATTGATTACATCACTCATTTGCCATGGTACTGTTGCAATAAGCTTATGCACTGTCACAGCATTTGTTTCATTTCCATCCAGAGTTGCATTAATTTCTCTCCAAGATCTTGTATTGATGACAGGAGAGTCAGACCGCTGTGTAAAGCTTTCTCCAGCACATTCCAAAGATTCTCAATAGGGTCAGGGTCTGAAATCCGCGGAGGCCGATCTATGTGTGACATCATATCTCATGCTCCCTGAACCAATTCAATTCAATTCAATTCAATTTTATTTGTATAGCGCTTTTAGCAATTTTCATTGCCGCAAAGCAGCTTTACATAGTCAAAAGAATTATTTAGGTTTGTATGAAATGTGAATTTGTATGAATCAAAATGGTCAGTTTGTCCCTGGTGAGCAAGCCGAGGGCGACAGTGGCAAGGAAAAACTCCCTGAGATGGTAAGAGGAAGAAACCTTGAGAGGAACCAGACTCAACAGGGAACCCATCCTCATTTGGGTGAAACAAAAAGCAGTAAATGATCTGCATTTATACAGTGTGTAGGGTGGGAGGCAGTTCAGCTATAATAGCTCATGTTAATTGATGTTAATATGGAGTCCAGGTAGTTATTGAAGACCCAGGTAGACTTGTAAGAAGTTCCAGTCATGAACTATCGAACTGTCAAGTCCCCAGAGAAACAGTTGCCAACACCAGTCAAGGCCAGAACCATTTTCTAGGTAGAGAGAATCATTCCCAGACACCAGACGCATCCCAGAGAGACACACGGGGCATCCATGTGACGAGATCTTCAGCCAGAAGCGGGGCACCAGGATGGGTCAGACAGGTCCGGAGGGCAGAGGGAGTCTGGATCACTGGCAGCTCAGGAACGACATGTGTAGCTCGACAGAGAGAGAGAGAAAGAGTGAAAGGGGGGGACAGGAGGAGAGAGGAAAAAGAAAGAGGGGGGGAAAGAGAAGAAGAGGAGAGATGGCAGTTAGGTATGGTCACAGTCACACAATGTATAATGTGAATGTATATTAACTGTAGCGTGCAAGCAGAGACTCCGGCAGGACTAACTATGACAGCATAACTAAAAGGGAGAGCCAGAAGGAAACACAAACATGAGGGCTTCCTGACATGTAAAGCAAACAATCCCCTCACCGTCAGCAAACCTGAGTGATCAATGAGAGTGAGGAAGACAGCATCCAAACATACCAGTTCACCATAATACTCTACGTCCATGAGTCCCCCAGATCTGCTCCTTTACCTATGGCAAATCTATTTATAAAAATGCTCGGCTAAATAAATAGGTTTTTAGCCTGGACTTAAACACTGAGACTGTGTCTGAGTCCCGAACACTATTTGGAAGACTATTCCATAACTTTGGGGCTTTGTAAGAAAAAGCTCTGCCCCCAGCTGTATTTTTCATAATACGTGGTACTGACAAGCAGCCTGCATCCTTTGATCGAAGTAGGCGTGGCGGATCGTAAGACACTAGCAGTTCGCTCAGGTACTGCGGCGCGAGACCATTTAATGCTTTATATGTCAAGAGTAGTATTTTAAAATCAATGCGAAATTTCACAGGGAGCCAATGGAGTGAAGATAAGATAGGGGTGATGTGCTCATATCTTCTGGTTCTGGTGAGGACTCTCGCTGCTGCATTCTGGACTAGCTGAAGCTTATTTATGCATCTAGCTGAACAACCAGACAGTAAGGCATTACAATAGTCCAACCTAGAGGTGATAAAAGCATGAACTAGTTTTTCTGCGTCGTTTAGCGACAATAAATTTCTTATTCTGGCAATATTTCTGAGGTGAAAGAATGCTATCCTGGTAATATTATCTACATGTGCTTCAAATGAAAGGCTGGAATCAATAATCACACCAAGGTCTTTCACTGTTGCATTTGATGGAACAGAAAGGCCATCTAAAGTTACGGTATGATCTAAAATTTTACTCCTAGCTGTATGCGGTCCTATGACTAGAACTTCTGTCTTATCCGGATTTAGCAGAAGGAAGTTAGTTAGCATCCAATTTCTTATGTCCTGCACACATTGCTCAATTTTAGTAAGCTGTTTTTTCTCATCAGGTTTTGCTGAGACATATAACTGTGTATCATCAGCATAACAATGAAAACTAATACCATGCTTACGGATTATGTTGCCCAGAGGAAGCATGTAAAGGGAAAAAAGCAGTGGACCTAAAACTGAACCCTGCGGAACGCCAAACTCCACTAGAGAACATGCAGAATAATCACCATTTAAGTCTACATACTGATAACGATGGGTCAGATAGGATCTGAGCCAGGAGAGGGCTGTACCCTTAATTCCCACTACATTTTCTAATCTGTGAAGAAGAATAGCGTGATCAACAGTGTCAAAAGCTGCACTGAGGTCAAGTAATACAAGCATAGTTACACAACCCTGATCAGAGGCCAATAGAATGTCATTTACTACTTTAACGAGCGCTGTCTCTGTACTGTGATGAGGCCTAAATCCTGACTGATACAGTTCATGTATGCCATTCCTATGTATATATGAGCATAGCTGCTCCGCTACTATCTTTTCCAGGATCTTAGAGATAAAGGGGAGGTTTGATATTGGTCTGTAACTGGACAGCTGACAGGGGTCGAGGTCAGGTTTCTTAATTATTGGTTTGATAACTGCTAATTTAAAAGATTTTGGAACATATCCAATGCTGAGTGAAGAATTAATTATTCTCAACAGGGGTTCTATTATTGCTGGTACTATCTGTTTAAGAAAATGTGTCGGTACAGGATCTAATATACAGGTTGATGAATTTGAAGAAGAGATGAGTGAAATTAGTTCATTCTCTTCAAGGGGAGTAAAGTATTCTAGGTTCTGGTCTGACATGGCTAGATTAACATCTGCATCAATTACATTGTTCGGTTTCAAAACCTCAATTTTATGCCTAATATTTACAATTTTATTATTAAAAAAGTTCATGAAGTCCTCACTATTGCATGATGTTGTTGTGGAGATTTCTGCAGTGGTCTTATTTCTGGTTAATTTGGCTACAGCATTAAATAAGAATCTAGGATTATTTTTATTTTCTTCTATAAGAGTGGAGAGATATGTTGATCTAGCTACACTAAGAGCTTTTCTATAGTTCAGGATGCTCTCCTTCCATGCTATTTGAAATACTAGTAATTTAGTTTGACGCCATTTACGTTCTAATTTCCGAGCGGTCTGTTTTAAAGTGCGCGTGTGATCGTTATACCAGGGAGCAAGTTTTTTATCTCTAATAATTTTTCTTTTGACTGGAGCTACATTATCTAGGGTATAGCGAAATGTCGACTCTAAATATTCAGTCGCCTGATCGAGTTCTGTGGGGTCAGACGGTGATCTAATCGAAGTTGGGAACTCTGGGAGATTACTGATAAAACTCTGTTTGGTAGTTGATGTGAATGTACGTTTCATACGGTAGCGCGGCGCTGTGTGTACATTATTATTGTGACACACTTGCAATGAGACAAGATAGTGATCTGAGATAACTTCAGATAGTGGTATTGTGAATAAATTTTTTATACTTAATCCAAATAATATTATTAAATCTAAAGTGTGACCTGCTTTATGAGTGGGTCCTACTACACACTGATTTACTCCTACCGAGTCCAGTATAGACATAAATGCAGTTCTCAGAGGGTCTTCTGGGTTTTCAAAATGAATATTAAAATCTCCAGCAATTAACACTTTGTCTACAGAAATGACTAGGTTTGAGAGGAAATCTGCAAATTCACTAAGAAATTGCGAGTACGGCCCTGGAGGTCTGTAAATGACAATTAGCGGGATCGACTGAGCTGACTTAATATAGTTAAATACACTTATGTTACTATAAAGAATTTCAAATGAATTAAATTTAAATTTGTCTTTCACAATTTGAGCACAATGTTAAAATCAGTTATAAAGTATAATTAAAATATAATTAGAATAAATCAATATCACATCTATCGTCACACAAAGCTAATAGACATGAAGAATTAAAAAGTAGTTGTGTTGACTGTATTTGCCCAGAAAACAAACCTCTCAGTTCTGTTTAAAAATACAGAAAAAGGGAAAAAATTTAATACATTAATTCATTTATTTGTTTGTTTGTTTACCATAATCAAAGCTTGTTCGCCCATAAGATGACGTCATTATCCGAATCAGCGGGCGACCAGGGAACATTGGGGGAAACAGTATTTCCCAGGAACACCTGAAATCCGAATATGTGAAAATAAAACTAAGAGATAATAAACTGTCTGTGACAGTGAGGTGTTGTGCTCGGTCTCTCACACTGTCAACTAAAAAACTATAAAAACACACACAAGTGAAAACTTAGTAATGAGGCCCAGGTGTAAAGTTACCTGCTGGTGTGACCTGCCCCTCTCTGCCCACAGGTGGCGCTCGACTACCTTAAAACTGAAAGTGAAACTTGGGTCTATTTTTATAAAGACAGGAAGCAGCGCGTGCACAGGAGAGAAACACAGTGAGTATCTAAAGCTAAAGCTAAACCTCATTAATCAGCTGTTAGTAAGTGGAATTGTGATCAATAAGACGATAATAAATGTTTCTTAGCTGTTTGTTCCTTCTGTAAGGAGAGTTATTTCAGACTGTCTACATGTTTATCAAATGAAGCGCCAGTGTGAACCCTTACAATTCTAATGGGTGTAAAACGTTATGACTGAGCTGTAACACCGTCACTAAACTACATCATGGACTACAGGAGAAATCCGCTCCATGTCTCCTCTAGTGTCTGACAGGGAGGGACAGTGGACATGCTGTGTGTGTGTGTATATATATATATATATATATGCTGCCTGTGAGCGCGCGCATTAGAGCTGTGTGTTGTGTGGAATTTGGTTCCCCCATCGAGATGTGTTCCTCTTAGCCCCGCCCCCCGTGTAAACGGCGCAGTGAGCGCGCATTCAGAGAAAGGCTCGCCCCCGAGAGGTTGCGCGCGCACCACTGAGACTCTACAGAGTGTAAAAGTGACTTTGTTCCTGTTTTTAATCTCTGGAATGGAAGAGACGGAGATTTTCACGCGCCTGGAAAACGAAACTTATAACATGTGTTGTTTTATTTTAATCACTTTATACACAACCCATGATTTATTTATTATATTTTATAAAATGGACCGGTACCAGAGCTGATTCCTTTATACTCAGTTTGGGTTTATTCAGATAGATGTGATTTTATAACCTTGTGAGTCGATATCACACACATTAAACCTTTATTTATTTATAAATAAATATAATAATATAAATCTGATGAACCCATTTGTTGTTCCCTCTCTTGGTCTCACTTTCTCTGTGTGTGTAACTTAGAGTGTAATTCTGGGGGATACGACCTCAAAATGAGTGTGTGTGGGGAACAGGACACAAAGAAAGACGAGAGGTGAGTGAAGGGTGTGAAAAACTAAACAGATCAGACTCTGGTGTGTATCTGTGAAAAGTCACTTGTGAACAGTTTCTCATGTGTGTGTGAATCATGTGTGTGTGTGTTTGTACATTATGATCATAATTTGTGACAATAGAAAGGAAAAGTGTTGACAGTTTAGTCCACAGAATTCTGTTTGCTCGCTGTGTGAAGAATTTTGAAAAAATCTGTACTAAATATTCTTCTTAGTTTAATTATTCAGTGTTGCTACAGAACAGTAGTATTGATGCAGTGTGTGTGTGTGTTTAGTCTGATTCAGGGTGAGAGATCAGACTCACCTGAACCCAGCTGTGTGTCCATGAAGAGTGACCAGTCAATGGATTATCCAATACACTTTAGAGACACAGACTGTGTTACTGATCTGAGGTGAGAACAGTTTAATGTATGAGTGCAGTGTTTTATCACTCACACTCTCACATAATCAAACATCTCTCAGATATCTGTGTATTAACGGGTGTGTGATTGTAGGTATGAATATGATTTATAGTCCTTGTTAAAGTTTTAACTTGTGTTTTGTTTCTTCATAGACCACAGAAGAATAAACCAAACATCACTGAGAAGAGTCAGTTAGAGGAGATATTTAAGGTGTGTGTGTGTGTGTGTGTGTGTGTGAGTAATATCGTTACCTGTCAGCTGCCTGTGATGTGAGTAATCATTACATCTATTCCACTCTCACTGTAATGTGACAGAACACTAAGAGAGATCACGAGTGTATTCATTGGGTTCAAACACACAGAAATGTTCACTGACTCACCTGCATGTTTTTGTTTGTTTATTTACGCCCTAATCTGGAGCTGGACACCTTCTGTACAGGATTAGAATAAAATACAGCATTTTAAAATTCCAGTGCTCAATCAGACATCAAAGAAGTTTTACATTCAGTGATAAACACACACTCTTATGACATCATAATGTTTTTGTATTTTTTTCTTTCTGTTTCTAATCAGGAGCTGGAGCACAAAGTCATCACTCTGTTAAAGAATGAGCTGAAGAGATTTAAGAAGCTCCTGAGTCCAGATTACCCAGCATGCTCTGAGAGGGAGGTGGAGGATGAGGAGGATCAGAGCAGTGTCAGAGTGTCAGCGCTGAAGATCACACTGCACGTCCTGAAGAACATGAACCACACAGATCTCGCTAACACACTGCAGAACAGTAAGAGCTCATGGGCTCATAACATCACTTTAACTCAGTGGGGGAATACAGACATGACAGGTGGGGCACAATGAATGGAAGGGAATTAGTGGAAAATAATAGGAAAGTACCTATTCTAATTCATGCTTTTCTTTATTGACAATAAAGATCGGACACTCGAAGCTGAACAATCACACGTAAGGACTAGATCATTAATACAAGTAAATTAAAATAACATCAGAGAAAAAGTGGAACCATAGTGCAACAATAACGGTTTAACGTCGGCATGTTAATTGCAGAGGAACAATATATAAGGAAACATTCGGTATTATATATGTCATTTCATTTATTCCAATGTGTATGCTGATGTTTCTGTATTTTTGTTAAACATTAATATTTTATCAGGCAGTACTAGTCTGGCATTTCTAGTTTCCGGTGTGGCAACAATGTTGCTTTTTGATCCTTCAGGCGCTGAACAGAAGGGAAAATCAATATCGTTCTACGCTTTTTGTTGGTGTGCGGCATTTTACGATGATCCCTAAATCATTCGTTGCGCCGTAGAGAATAATAGTGTATAATTAAAACAAGTAAAAACATGTATAATTTAAGGCGGCTGTAGCTTAAAGACAATGTAGAGAGGAAATATATGTGGGTATCTTATTTGCGGGTTTATTTACGCAGCGATTGAATTCGGAGATGTGAATATAAAACTAACTTTACCGCGGACACAAATCGGGTCAGTAGCGTACTGTACTGTATGTAGTGAGCATAATAACGTCAATGGATACATTTCTTACATGGACCACAAAAAAGCAGGTGATTCAGCATCATCAGTCTAATCAACCAAAAGCCAGCCGAAAGGAAAACATGATGAAGCCTACTGTATGTTGCGCTTGGATTCATGGTGGGGATGATGGGGGCAGAGGAGAGACCCGTGTGTGTTTTGTGTCTTAAACCGCTGTCAGCAGACAGCACGAGACCGAAAAAAATATGAAAACAGAGACAACACACCCCAGTCACGTTAATAAGCCACTCGACTTCTTTGAAAGAAAGCTCTAGATAAGTGACGAAGTAAGTCTGTTATAACAATTGCACATGTATTTTATCTGTTTTGAACTTGGTGTTATTTGATCTTATTAGTTTAGAAATTGATATTTGAATAAACAGTAAACTTTTGTTGACAAGTTGGGCTTGAAAATTCGCCCACCCCCTTAAGTGGGGAATGACAGAAAATGTTTGAGAACCACTGATTTAACTTTAGAGGAAGGAAACTGCTGTAACTTTATTAAACACATCTCGTGGCGACCCCTTGCCGGGAGCAGCCGAAAGACCAACAAACAAACAAACATCTCATCATAATGATGTGCTTTTATCTACAGAATATAATAACAGATCAGTACTGACATTACATATGATATACAGATATGAAAATATGAATAGTCAACAGAGATGATCATAGAGTTTACATTTCATTTTTATTTTTATTAGTACTCGTCTCTGTGTACCGGCGAAACCTTAAATCCAAACTGAGTGAGAAATGTAAAAGAATAAATGAAGGAATCTCACAGCATGGAAGCTCAGCACTTCTGAATGAGATCTACACAGAGCTCTACATCACAGAGGGGTGGAGTGGAGACATTAATAATGAACATGAGGTGAGACAGATTGAGACAGCATCCAGGAGACCAGCAACACAGGAGACATCCATTAAATGTAATGATCTCTTTAAAGACGAGTCCATCAGAAGTGTGCTGACTAAAGGAGTTGCTGGAATTGGAAAAACAGTCTCTGTGCAGAAGTTCATTCTGGACTGGGCTGAAGGAAAAGCAAATCAGGATATCGCCTTAATGTTTTCACTTCCCTTTAGAGAGCTGAATCTGATGAAGCAGAAACATCTCAGTCTAATGGATCTTCTTCATCACTTTTTCCCAGAAATCAAAGGATTAAAATTAATAGACTGTGAGATCAACAAAGTTCTGTTCATCTTTGATGGTCTGGATGAGTGTCGACTTCCTCTAAATTTCCAGAATGAGAGATTGTGTGATGTGACAGAGTCAGCCTCAGTGGATGTGCTGCTGACAAACCTCATCAAGGGGAACCTGCTTCCCTCTGCTCTCCTCTGGATCACCTCTAGACCAGGAGCAGCCAATCAGATCCCTCCTGAGTGTGTAGACCAGGTAACAGAGGTACCAGGGTTCAGTGATCCTCAGAAAGACGAGTACTTCAGGAAGAGGATGAATGATCAGAGCCTGGCCAATGAAATCATCTCACACATGAAGTCTTCAAGAAGCCTCTACATCATGTGTCACATCCCAGTCTTCTGCTGGATCTCAGCCACTGTTCTAGAGAGAATGTTGGGAGGAACAGAGAGTGGAGAGATCCCCAAGACTCTGACTCAAATGTTCACACACTTCCTGATCTTTCAGATCAAACACAAGGACCAAAAGTACCATCAGAAATGTGACCCTGATCCTCAGCAGACCAGAGAGAGTATCCTGGCTCTGGGAAAACTGGCTTTCCAACAGCTGGAGAAAGGAAACCTGATCTTCTATGAGGAAGACCTGAGAGAGTGTGGCATTGATGTCAGAGAAGTGTCAGTGTACTCAGGAGTGTGTACCCAAATCTTCAGAGAGGAGTTTGGGCTTCACCTGGGGAAGGTGTTCAGCTTTGTACATCTGAGTGTTCAGGAGTTTCTGGCTGCTTTATACACATTTCTCTCCTTCATCAACAAAAAGACTACAAGACAACAAACCACTGATCTGTCTGATCTTTTCTCCAAATCAAACATGTCTGATTTCCTGAAGGGTGCAGTGGACAAGGCCTTACAGAGTGAGAATGGACACCTGGACCTTTTTATTCGCTTCCTCCTGGGTCTCTCACTCGAGTCCAATCAGACTCTCTTACGAGACCTACTGCCTCAGACAGGAAGCAGCTGTCACAACAAACAGGAAACAGTCAAGTACATCAAGAAGAAGATCAGGGAGAATCCATCTCCAGAGAAATCCATCAATCTCTTCCACTGTCTGAATGAACTACATGATCATTCTCTAGTGCAGGAAGTACAACATTACCTAAACAAAGGGGGTTCTAGGTGTCTCAGTGGAGTCAGTCTCTCCCCTGCTCAGTGGTCAGCTCTGGTGTTTGTGTTGCTGAACTCAGAAGAGAATCTGGATGTGTTTAATTTGAGTAAATATGACAGATCAGATAAATGTCTTCTGAAGCTGCTGCCAGTCGTCAAAGCATCCAGAAAAGCTGAGTGAGTCATTTAATAACCATTTATAAATATCACAGTTTAAAATGATTTAATAACTGTATTACTAACTACATGAACTTTATTTATTTATATATTTCTCTAACATGGAGTAATGAGAGTGTTTACTAAATAGAGAGCATTGTTTATTAAATAACTCTTTTTTTCTGTTTTAGTGTTTATTTTTTACATTTTTACATTTAAATTTCAGATTTAGTGAAAAATTTAAGTTTCTGTAACTTGCAAATTATTCCACACTTATTGATTATTAATTTTAAGACACACACACACACACACACACACACACAATAAAAAAACAGATAAAATGTGCATAAATGTATATGAAAATATATGAGAAAAGTCAGATTTCAGGTTGTTTTTCCATCCATTAAACATGTTAATACATAATTAGTCAATATTTACAGTTGATTTAATAAATACAAACACAAATATTAAGATGTTTAACTGCAGATTTAGACTGTACGTGTGTGTGTGTGTGTGAGAGAGAGAGAGAGAGAGAGATGTCAGTGTTCTGATGTATCATCATTTCTCTCCCAGGCTGTGTCGGTGTGATCTCACAGATGAAAGCTGTAGAGTTCTGTCCTCAGTTCTCAGCTCAAACTCCTCCAGTCTGAGAGAACTGGACCTGAGTTTCAATAACCTGCAGGATTCAGGAGTGAAGCTGCTCTCTACTGGACTGGAGAATCCACACTGTACACTGGAGACACTCAGGTCAGATCATCACTTTCACATTCTGTTTATCTGATTGTCATTATTATAGTATAAACCTAATAATAGTCAAATGTAGAGCAACAAGTCTGATGTATAACAAGAGACTGAGAAAATATTAAACACTTTGTGTGTGTGTGTGTGTGTGTGTGTGTGTGTGCGCCATGTGGTGGATTGACACCCTGTCCAGTGTGACCCCACTTCCTGTCCTAAGTCTCCTGTGATAGACTCCAGGCTTCTCATGACCCTGTACAGGATAAACACTATGGAAAACTAATAAATTAATAATAATTATCAGTGATACATTTCACTCTATACCAGGGGTCGGCAACCTTAAATGAAAAGGAAACACCAGAAGACACAAAACCCTTTTGTATAAAGCCCCCCAGGGGTCATGTGGTAAAATAAATAACACTAATAACACTGAATACTAAACTGAGTGTGTGGATTAATAAACTGTGCATTTCTCTGAATACGCCGTTTTCACAGGGGCGGGGCTAAGAGAAACGCATCTCGATGGGGGAACATCAACACAACACCAGTAAACTAATCAGTGGCTCAGTTTAGTAATCAGTGAGCACAGTTTGTTCGGTTGTGTTTTGATTTACCACATGACCCCTGGGGGGCGCCGTACTTCTGACATCTAAAATGAAGATAACACTGACTATATAATTATTTTTATCTTTATTCTACATATAAAATTATTTCATTTATGAAGCCAATGAACTGCTACAGAGAAAACACAATCTTATTTCTGCAACAAAAACATTTTGTACTCCGAAAAAAAAACGTTGAGTTGAAGGTTATTTTCAAATAAAATACTGAATGTCTATTTGTCCTCCTCGTTTTTATGAAATAAAAAGTCAAACTTAAATTATCCACCTGCAGCAACCAAAAGTTGTCCTGTGTCCGTGTCCCGTCATCCTTTTATGGTGTGTACTGGAGCGTGCAGTCAGTGTCAATCTGAATAAACCCGCGACTCGAAAAGCTCAATAAATCGTGTACCGGCGGAGTCACACATCGGTGGTTGTGACGCATATTCTAAGTGAAAAAAAATTTAACACCTTTTATTTTAATGTTACAAGATCACCATAATCTTGAAATTTAGACTTACATTAAAACAAACTAAGAAACTAAGATAAAATACATTTAAATGAAATATTCATTATTTATGTTCCAAAGCCACAGGGAGCCGCAGCAGAGGGATGAAAGAGACACATGCGGCTCCGGAGCCGAGGGCTGACGACTCCTGCTCTATACTAATGTTGGGACGGTTAATAAATAGGATAAACTGAAAAAAATAACAAAAATGTTTCATTTATTTTACTTGTTTATCCTGGTCACATGACTTCTGTTCAAAACTTTCCACCATTTTTGATGTTCCTGCTGACTTCATCCATCTCCCTACTGTTTACATCCATATTGTATCTTCATGTTATGTCATGGTAATTTCTGAGGACGTTCACAAGCTCAACACAAAACTAACACAGGATATGTGAAACAGCCATCAGAGGCGTGTGTGTGTGTGTGTGTGTGTGTGTGTGTGTGTACACTTAATTAAAAGCAAGTATATTTCTGCCCTTAATCATCACATAGTTAATAAAAAAATATATTTAAAAAAATCAGGTAAAGTTCAGGTGATCAGCGAACATCATCAGGGTGAGACAGGAGCAGAAATCTGAAAAACAGAAACAGGATCAAAACTGTAAAAACCATCAGGACATAAATGTTTAATATAGACTGGGACTAACACACACAGAACATATAATACATACACCAGGGTGTGTAAGTGAACGTATGTGTGTGTGTGTGTTGATCTATACAGTAACTGTTGATCTCTCTACAGGCTGATACACTGCAGTATTACAGGTGAAGGTTGTGCTGCTTTGGTTTCAGCTCTGAGGTCAAACCCCTCATCACACCTGAGAGAACTGAACCTAAACTACAATCAACCAGGAAAATTAGGAGTGAAGCTGCTCACTGATCTACTGAAGGATCCACACTGTACACTGGAGAAACTAGAGTGAGTTACTGACACACACACACACACACACACACACACACTCTGTAAGATATTTTTTAAATACAGTAGGTAGTCAAGGGGAATGTCTATTACTGCCATTTGACGCAGTTTTTAAATATTATTTGAGCTTAAGTCATAAAAAAATCATATGTTGTATCGAGAAATACTAGTGATGGTAATTTCCACATCAAAGTACTTTATACAACAAACATCAGCACCACGTCTATTGACATTTGTACAATAATGAGTTCAAAAAATGGTTAAATGTTGTTTAAACAGACATGTTCACTAGCTAACAGTTTCATTTGTACGAAGAATTAACTGGTTTATTGTTATTATTTTTTGAAAAATGTTACATTTGAAGACATCAAACTTAAAATATAGAAATAACTGGAAAAATAGACTTTCAGAATAGAACTTCAGAATAAGTTAAAGAATACACTCTAAAAAATACTGTGTTGTTTCTGTAAACACCTGGTTGGGTTATTTTGACCCAACAACAGTTTTATTCTTTATTCTTTGGTTTCTCCAAACAGCCTGTAAAATGTTAAAAATATTACTGTTACTGTGTCACAAAGTGTAGTTTTAAGAGTTGTTTAGGCGAGAATGTATGTCTTTACAGCTCACAAGCTCCATCGGTTATTAAACATAGCGTCTGTTTAGAAAAAAAGGTCCCAACATTTTCGGAGATTTGGCGATGCCCATGTACATGCCTTATGTACCGGCCTAACGCAGCCTCACCGCGGAAAGATTTTCTGAAAAACTGCCGCTGGCTGTGATGTCTGTAATTGTTAAAACAGCGAAGGTATTATATTTTGGTTATTTCTAATCTTCTTTGGTATAATACGGTTATAGTATAATATCGCAGCTGTGTGACGCATCCTGTACTCTGCAGTCCAGACTCTTTGGTGGATGTTGATTTTAAAGTTTTTTTTTTGTTTTTTTTTCTTTGATGTTACCTAGACAAGGCAGTGTCTTCCCACCTGGGAGTTTCTCCAGCATACTGATTTTGTCATGTCAGCCTGATGGACATAAGTCCTCATCTGTTAAATTTTTGAAAACAACAGTTTTTTCAGCCCACGTTTTAATAATCAATAATATAAAAAAAAATGTTTAATTGTTCTTGTTCTTAAATTTATATTAAAGTAAATGAAATCATAATAGGTAAAACAGTAAAATAAATAGTTTAATAGTTTAAATAGTTAATATATATTAAGATGGGGAATGTTTGATGTCATGTGGGCATTATAAGACTGAAAAAATACTTTATTAATTGTGGGCTATTTTTGTTTATCTACAATATTTGTTTATTTAATTTAAATGAGGTTTGGGCTCGGGATTGAGCCGCCACCGTAATTCTTCTCTTTAATTTCCTACGTAGTCTAATCAGCGCTTTTTGAGAGCGCGGAGGAATTTTGTTGTACTAAATAATATTTATGCCGTATAATCAGGGGCTCTTATTCCTATTTATCCTGGGATGTTGTTCTTTTAGTGTTACTGTGTGTGCTTTACAATGTCAGACAACATTCAAATGCAAATAATTCACCCCCCAGGTGTGAATCAGCTGTTTTCACCTATACATTCAGAGAAACTGAAATGCCCCCCTTCCCACTTTAGGACCCTCTTGGATCTGAGGCTCTTCTGAAGAACTGCAGTGCTCCAGGCCTCTTCTTAAATTTGTGTAAATTTTAAATCTTCTGGATTCTAGATTCTAAAATTGACATCGTTAACGTATTGAATTCATGGAATGGAAGAAATTGTGATTTTCCTTATCATAACATACGTTACCTCTACACACAATAATTTTCTTTGGTATGCTTATAAAATGTTTTAATTTGACATTTTATCTAAAAATATATAATAATAATAATAAGAAGAAGAAGAAGAAGAAACCAAATAAAATGATTCCATTTGTATTTTCCATTTGTAAAAAGGCATAAAAATCATGGGTTGTGTATCGAGTGATTAAAAACAATATAAGACATGGTATAATATGGAAACTTTCCATTTCTTCCATTCCAGTCATTAAAAAACAGTAACAATGTCAATTTTGGAATCCACAGAAGGTCAGTGGTCCAAGCACAACGTAATAATCTTTCTATGATAAAATGACTCGTGGCACGCTTTAGTTTTAAATAATCATTCAATGCTGAACACAAACAGCATAAAAGCATTATAATAATAACCAGAATAATAATTATGCTTTTTGTGCTGTTTGTGTCCAGCATTGAATAATTATTTGATCATGAATGGCTGAAATAAAGCTCCTCACATCGCGCGCGCTTTCACTTTTAAAAAATGCAGTGTTTAATCAGCAAGTATATATTTATGCTCTGTTGTTTTTCTGGGGTACTGATTTTACAGTTTTTGTTTGCTTTGCAGAAGTCGCCCCTCTTTATGATAGATGAATATTATGACTGAAACAAAGCTGCTCCTATCGGCTCTTAGCGGCAGAGAGATGAAAAGTGCAAAATGAAAGCGTGAACCAAAAACAGCAGTTACATTTTATTCATAAAATACTCTGATTACAAACAACAACACGGCACAATGCATGTGTGTGAATGGCTGAAATGTGGTTGTGAATAAGCCTTTTAGCGATTGTAAAATGTTCGCGTGAACCCACGGTGTGCGTGTGCGCTCTTTCACTTTGCCGAGTTTTGATCAAAATGCAGACGAACACGCGCAATCCATCCCGAGAAATACAACAAACACAAATCAAATTTATACTCGCTAAATAAACACTGTGTGAAACGTACGCTTTATTTTAGTCATAATATACTAACATATTTTTGCTGTGTAGTGGACCGCGCGTGCATAGCCTCTCGTGGGAGAACCTTTCTCTAAACACGCCGTTTTAACGGGGGTGGGGTTAAGAAAGTGAAGTGAAGTGAAGTGAAGTGAGGGGGCTATGAAGGTGATCATGTCATCTCGTCATCTCCGCAGCAGTGGATGCGCCAGTCATTCACGTTTCCTATGAATTACATAATCTGCAATTTGTTTTCCATTAGTTTATATAAAAGCAGACATTTTGCTTTCTGTAAGTATATATTTTTCACGTCTGTGAGGCGAGTATACACAGAGTTTCGGTTCATTTTCTGACGCGCTCAAGTTCGCTCAACCGATCGGGAATAGCGCTGTATCTCTGTTTACTTTTATTATTTTACAACATCATAACGTTTTGTCTTCATTGTGCGTGCACTTAAATAAAAGTAAAGTCTTATAAAGGCTATGTATCTTATATAGGTTAATTATTTAGTTTTTGCCCATTAATCTGACAACACCTGTGACTCACCCCTGTTTTCTGATACACACACCCAGAGTTTTCTGGCTACGCGAGTGTTACACATGATAAAATATAAAGTCTCACTCTGTTAACATTTACTTTGCTTAAATTCGATGCAAATAAGAAACTCTTATATTTAATATAAATTCTAAATTTGTACTGTAATTTTAGTACTGTGATGATAAATTCGTTTAGTGTTTCAATTGTATTTTATATTAATTTCAGGTAATAAATCTACTACAAATTTAAAGAACACAAAAATATAAGATGACAAAAAAGAAAACCTACATATGTAGCTTTTCTAATTACACATGATAAAATCTAAAGGCTCCCATTTTAACACTTACTTTGATTAAATTTGATTCTAAAAGATTTAATTTAATTAAAATTCTACATTATGAATTCTTTTAACTACAATGTTTCACTTGATTTTTATCCGCTACTACGTGCAGCTCTAAAGGAGCTGCGGCGCATTAATCCTGCAGAGAATGAACTGATGCCCGAGTCGTCAGTCTATAGTTATATAGCGCCACTCAGCAGTAAAAGCCAGCAAACGCACAAACCCCAATGCTGCCGCCGAGCGCCGCGGTAAAACCAGAATACCGCTTGAGTAACATCTGTACACTAAGTTAATTCTACTCTCTTCCTCTTGAATATGATCTTAAGGTGCTAACTCTCCCTCTCTCTCTTCTTCTCTCTCTCTCTCTCCACATACACTGGGTGTGATAAGACGTGTGTAAGACTGTTTGGCGTCTTGCCGAGTTTAGACAGACTGTCCATTTTTTCACCACTTTTCTTAGTGAATGTTGTTAGCAAAATGGAGCTAATAGATTAGCGTGAGAGAGAGTGGGTGGGGCACCATGGCCTGTGAGTCCGGTGTGGAGACTTTGTCTCTCCGACATGGCGTTAGGTGTGTGCTGGGGGACGGTGTACAGGTAGAGGAGGTGCTGTTAGTGGTGGGAGAGCAAGTCGGGTGTGAGAGTATCTACTGCCTCCCAGATAAACAAGGTGATGATGGTGTTTCTCACAAATATGAATCTTGTGAGCTCGATAATAAAGACTTGAATTAGTGTGAGAGGATCCACGGTACACAGTTACCCCGCTGTCTGCCCCTCTCTAACGTGCCCCCGTTTATTAAGGATGAGGCAATAATGAAGGAGCTGACCCGCTTTGGAAAGTTCGTCTGTCCTATGAGAGCTATCCCGCTCAGGTGTAAGAGCTCCAACATGAGACACATCCTGTCTTTACAACCGGAAAATTTTAATGGTTTTAAATAACCAAGAACAGACATTAAATGTAGATTTTTTAAGTGTAAAGAGGGGAACAGCAGTCATTGCCACCAGGGAGTGGCTGAGGTTTTTCGATTATGGGGACGTAGGACATAAAAGGCTAAACTGTCCACACGGAGCTGTGCTTGAACCTGAGGCTCGAACACCCTGAACACACCGCACCCGGCGCTGACACCAACACTGACACCACTGTAAACAGTGCGAGTACAGAATCCACCACTGAGTGACCCTGTCCCTAATACTGACTCCACCCACAATGTCTGCAATGGAGAGATACAGGAGCAACAGACCATCAGACCACCACCGACACCCAAAGACACACAGACAGAAAACACTGCAGCTGAACCCAGGAAAAAAAGAGAGGAGACTCCCACTACAGAACCCACTAACGAACCCACTACTACCATCACCAAGAGGAAAACACAAAGTGAGACTCTGAGTGCAGCAGCACAGGATAGTGAGGGAGCAACGCGCGCACACACACACACACACACACAAACACACACACACACACCCCTATGCACATTGAGGAACAAGCAAACCCCTTTTTCTCAGAGCAACTAAATCACTTGCAGATGCCGGAAGTAAAAAAAAGACGCTTAGTAAAAACACTACTACAAAGTACAGAGAAAAAAAAAGTCCACTGTCACTTAGGAGAACAGAGACAGTAATTTGTATATTAATAATTTGTATATATATCTATAATCTCACAATAAAGAGTGTATAAAACTCTCTCTCTGTCTCTCTCTCTAACACCTCCTGGTTCGTCTCTGGATGAACATCTGTACAACTTCCACTCTTTGTTCTTCAGGATTTCACCAGGACGTGTTTAAATGGTTCATGTCCTTTTTGGGATCAGATGTTCATACCACCAGGCGTTTGGCTAAACATATAAATACTCAAAGTCTTTTATTGTTAATAAACAGAGACCTTTCTGACAAACAAAGTGTGTGTTTGTGTGTGTGTGTGTGTGTGTGTGTGTGCGCGTATATGACTGTCTTTCCTGGAGTCAGTAAGATTATCGAGCACAGCGGACAGACCAAGAGACTCGTTTATTTAAATACGAAACTTTAAAACTTTACACACACACACACACACACACACACACAAAGTTGCAGTCAGAGGTTCACATCATGACCATAAACACTGCAGCAAAATTTTCCCTTTTAATGATTTCTTTGAGCCGGTCCGAAATAAACTAAATCTTGTGATAATTTGTCTGATTTTCTTTTTATTTAAACTGTATGATGTAAAACTGTGTGTGTGTGTGTGTGTGTGTGTGTGTGTGTGTGTGTGTGAGAGAGAGAGAGAGAGAGATGTCAGTGTTCTGATGTATCATCATTTCTCTCCCAGGCTGTGTCAGTGTGACCTCACAGATGAAAGCTGTAGAGTTCTGTCCTCAGTTCTCAGCTCAAACTCCTCCAGTCTGAGAGAACTGGACCTGAGTGTCAATAACCTGCAGGATTCAGGAGTGAAGCTGCTCTCTGCTGGACTGGAGAATCCACACTGTACACTGGAGACACTGAGGTCAGATTGTAGCGCAGCCACATAAAAGGGCATTTTAACTATAACAGGGAAATGGATTAAGGAGCTAATGCTGCTCACCTGTGCTCGTAAAATTGCCCGATCTGGTTTTATTTGTCCCCATAGACAGTGTTGGTCACAGGGTAAGCTCTCGCGAGCATGCGCAATCGTAGCGCGAGAGAACCCGGAAGCGGCGTCGGGTCACGTGTGCCGGTATAAAGCCGGAACCGGCAAGTGGCTCTGCACGGAGAGATTTACCTAGCGCGCTGTTTATTCTGAGAGAGAGTTTGTTGGATGGTTCGAAAGGAGTACTTTTCCCCGGTTGGATTATTCCTCATAGACACTAACAATTCACCTCTCGTTCCGTTGCTCGAGCTCCCGGATTTGTCATCGATACCGGTGAGGCCGAGCCAATCTCTCCCGTGCATCATTTCACACACTGCAATATCATTAACTCTGGACAATCATACACGCACTCACACACCCGCATACACCATACACATTGTTTCTATTTGTATATATTTTGTATATATTGGTTTTTGGTGCACCTTGTTTGTTTGTTTGTTTGTTTGTTTGTTGGTTTAATACACGTTGGTTTGGTTTATATATAGTTATTGTGTCGCGTCTTTACTTGTCCTGTCTTGATTGCGCAATACCGGAAGTGTTGTTTGAAAACCCGTATTTTGATTCTCGACCCCGTAGCAAAGTAACTAGTGGTTTAATTAAATCCAAGTGTTACATAGTGGTGGCCCGTACGGGGAGTCTGTTTGTTTGGGTATTTTTCCGGTGTTGTGTGACTTTGGGGAGCAAAATAGACGCTAACATGGCTAGCGCTAAGGCTAACGTTAATGCTAATGCTAGTAGGGCCGGGAGGGCCAACTTTGTTGTTGCAAGGAATAGTTTGTATGATGTAGATGATGATGATGTAGATACTTGTGGGACACAACGTGGCTCCACAGCTGAAACATCTTCTATGCTTAGTTCATTGTATATATCGGCTAGATATGATGATGATGATGATGATAGAGTCGCTCATATATCTGGTGTTACTAATGTTGTAAAAACGATGCAGAATGAACTTGAGCAATGTAAAATGGATGTGGAGGCTATGTCTGAACAAGTGGGTATGTTAGAGAGGGGTTTTAAAGAATCCATAAACAGCAGTTGCAATCGGGAAATCAGTTTCCGGCAGGCAGTGGACGCCAGAATCGACGAGTTGGAACGCTACTGCCACGAGTCGCTGGAAAAACTGGAAAGAGCCATAGCTGACTGTTTTCTGCGTCGTGATGTCATCTGGGAGAAACAGATGAAGAAACTGCGCCTCTCTAACTCACTCACTAACCACAAGTTGCTAAACTACACTCCTGCATCTACACAAACTCCATCCCTACATTCCTCGGGATGGCCAAACACTGCATCCACAAAGAAGGCCGGCAAAGGGGCGAAAGATTTTCGGCAGAAGGAGGGTGCCCAACACAGCCAGGAGAAGGCGACGGAGGGAGCCCCAGAGCCCACTTCTGCCCGGTCCCAGGCCGGACCCTCCAATGCCCAGCCCCTTTCTGCACCCTCTCAGCTCTACTATGCCGTGCCACGGAAAGCGGAACCTCCAAACTTTAAATCAGAACTGTCCTCGGCTCCACCCAGAGACCTGGCGGAGGTGGAACGTCCAAAGCAGGAAGGTCTCCAGGTGGCTCTTCTGGCCACTGTGGTGGATGCCGGAGAGATCCAGAACCAGGGGGTCTCCTTTGAACATCACCAAGGGGCGTTACATCGTAGAGTGCTGAGGAAGAAGGGAGGAGCTCTCCAGCTGGTAATCCCGCCATCACAGACCCAGACGTTCCTGCAAGACTTTCATCGAAAGCCAACGGGTGGCCACCGGGGGGGGCTAAAGACACTACTGAGCCTCCTAGACGTCGCCTGGTGGCCCTCCATCCGCAAGGACGTCTGGCGGTACGTGGAAACCTGCGAGGTCTGCCAGAGCACCCGGAGCCAGGCCAAGGGAACCAGGGGCCATCGGAGATCGGCCACGCCCCTAGCCCGACATCCCGGTAAACCTGGGGGAAGAGCCGGGAGCTACCACCTGCCAGACCGCCCCAGAGACAGCTGCAGCAGCCTACCACCCAACAACACTCCACAGACCCAGCCACACTTACAAAATCAATCTACCCAAGGACCACAGCGGAGGAAGAGACTCAACTACCACCAGAAAGTCAGCCAGCCAAAAATGCCAGCTACCTCAATTCCCGGCAGAACAAGGCGCCAGAGCTACCGGGCGAGCTGGTTTGGCGACGGGCACCCTCTCTTTCCTCTGCCCAGCAAAACTTTTCAGTTGAGCTAGCGCCCAAGTGGGAGGGACCAGCAGAAATAAAAAACAAAATAGGACCAAATAATTACACAGTGTCTTGGGGCAATCCACAAAAAACTGGTACAGTGAATGTGGTCAATCTGAAGCGCTGTTACGGACGTTCTCCTCAGACGCCGGAGGCTTGGGGGGGGGTCTATGTAGCGCGGCCACATAAAGGGGCATTTTAAGTAGCAGGGAAAGGGTTACGGCTCACCTGCGCAATGGAATTTGCCCGATCTGGTTTTATTTGTCCCCATAGACAGTGTTGGTCCAGGGTAAGCTCTCGCGAGCATGCGCGATCGCAGCGCGAGGGAACCCGGAAGCGGCGTCGGGTCACGTGTGCCGGCATAAAGCCGGAACCGGCAAAGTACTCGGGACGGAGAGATGAGACAGCGCGCTGCATTTGGTTTCCCTCTGATCGTGGGGCTGGACTTCTTAAAAGCCACAGGAGCGACCTTGGACGTCGCACGCGGGGAGTACGGGCTGAAAACAGAGGAGGGAGTCACATATCATCCCTTCATAATGTCCCAACCCCACTCTGCGCCATCTACGTCAGCTCTAAGGAGACACCCTCATCTCCCGGCTACAGCTAACCTGTATCTAGCCTTACCGGTGACTCCTGATGATCTCCTATGCGTGGAGGAAAACAGAAAAAGTGTGACATCCTGGGACACCGACAATGAAGAGGAGCTGCTGAAACTAATGGCCACTTGGCCCCGCACCACCTCCAACATCTTGGGCAAAACAGCATTAGAGAGACACAAAATCACTTTATCTGACGACACCCCATTTAGATCCAGAGCGTACCGAGTATCACCCTTAAAGAAAAAGATTATAGAAGATCAAGTCGACCAGATGCTGAAGGACAACATCATCGAACCTTCCTGTTCATCATGGTCGTCACCTGTTGTTTTAGTACCTAAACCCGATGGGACTTACCGTTTCTGTGTAGATTTTAGAAAATTGAACAGCAAAACCAAACCTGATGCATATCCAATGCCTTTAATACACGACATCATTGAATCACTGGATGGCGCCTCCTGGTTCTCAACATTGGATCTGCAATCCGGTTACTGGCAGGTGGAGATGGAGAGAGACAGCTGTGAGAAGACCGCCTTCATCACTACCAAAGGTCTGTTTCAATTCCGGTCCATGCCCTACGGACTCAGAAACGCAGCTGCAACGTTCCAACGACTGATGGAGAAAGTCTTGGCGGATCTAAGAGGAAAGTATTGCTTCGTCTATATAGATGACATTATTATTTACTCACAATCACTAGAACAACATAGAATGCATCTCAACGCAGTATTTTCCAGACTCACCCAAGCCAATCTCTCCCTCAACATGAAGAAGTGTCATTTCTTCAAAAGGCGGCTGAAGTTCCTCGGTCATGTCATCTCTGAAGAAGGTGTGCAGTTAGACCCGGAGAAAACCAAGGCGGTGGCAGAATATCCTCCTCCACAAGACTTAAAATCTCCAACGTTTTCTGGGTCTCGCGGGCTGGTATCACAAGTTCATTCCCCACTTTGCCGACATAACAGCTCCATTAAATAATTTAAAAAGAAAGGGAGTAAAATGGGAGTGGACCGAAGAATGCCAGAACAGCATGGATGTCATCAAACACGCACTTCAAAACCCACCAGTACTAATACAACCGAACCTAAATCTGCCATTCCAATTGCACACCGACGCCAGCGAAGTGGGCCTGGGAGCCATCCTCACCCAAACGTCAGCAGAAGGAGAACGAGCAGTAGCTTACGCCTCACGAATGTTGAGAGGAGCTGAGCAGAATTACTCCACATCAGAAAAGGAGTGTTTGGCCGTGGTCTGGGCTGTAGAAAAATGGAGGCACTATCTAGAAGGTCGTGCTTTTGAGGTCTTTACCGACCATGCCGCCCTGTCATGGGCCTTCAACTGCCCGAAAACCAGCTCTCGTCTCACCCGATGGACGTTACGCCTACAACAGTTCGTTTTTACAGTACATCATAGAAAAGGCTGCTTAAATCTGGGACCAGATGCGCTATCCCGGGCGCCCACGCCGTTAGAAGTGGGCACCGCTCCATGTCTCGCCATCACAACCTCTAAATGTTCATCCGACTTACCAAACGACCTGTGTGAGATAACGCAAGCCCAACATGAGGACCCCACCATCACGAAGCTGCTCTCTAAAGACCAGCCACGAAGCACAAGAGAGCAGAGGGTCTCGTTCGAACATCACCAAGGGGCGTTATATCGCCGGGTACCGGTAAGACACGGAGAAAAATTTCAACTAGTTGTCCCCCAGTCATTAATAAAAAGGTTTTTACACTACTATCATGACAATCCCTTGGGAGGACACCTGGGGCAACTAAAAACCCTGCTGAGGTTACTAAATGTGGCATGGTGGCCCACGGTGCGGAAAGACGTCTGGCACTATGTGAGAACTTGCAGCGTCTGTCAACAGTATAAAACAGAAAACACTAGACCTAGTGGGCTACTACAGAGCACGGAGGTTCCAGAGCCAGGACACACCGTGGGATTGGACATCATGGGTCCTTTTCCCCGAAGTAAAAGGCAAAATGAATATCTGCTGGTGGTGGTAGATTATTTCACCAAATGGGTGGAGATGTTTCCCCTCAGGGATGTAAAGACGCCAAAACTGGTGAAGGTTCTAAGAGAGGAGATCTTTACTAGATGGGGAGTCCCCAAATATCTAGTTTCCGATCGAGGTCCCCAGTTTACGTCTCAGCTACTGGCACACCTCTGCCAAACCTGGGGGAGCGTCCAAAAGCTAACTACGAGCTACCACCCACAAACGAACCTGACGGAACGAATTAACCAAACTCTGAAGACAATGATCGCTTCATACGTCGGGGACCATCACCAAAACTGGGACCAATGGTTACCAGAGCTCAGATTCGCCATCAATACAGCCCAACAGGAAACTACTGGAAAGACACCTGCAGAACTCACACTGGGTCGGCAACTAAAAGGGCCACTCGAAAGGCTCATGAATCACCCTCCAACACCTGATCACACAGCCTACTCATTACTAGACCGACAACAACTTATCATGGAGGAGGTGAGACAAAGAGTAAAACAACAACAGTCCAAACAAGCTAGATACTACAATGCCCGGAGAAAAGATGCGCACTTTAAACCGGGAGATCTAGTTTGGATAAAAACTCACCCACTCTCCTCCGCAGCGAAAAGATTTTCTGCCAAGCTAGCGCCCAAGTGGGAGGGACCAGCAGAAATAAAAACCAAAAAGGGACCAATTAACTACACGGTGTCTTGGGGAAATCCACAAAAAACTGATATAGTGAACGTGGTTAATCTAAAGCGCTTTTACGGACGTTCTCCTCAGACGCCGGAAGCTTGGGGGGGGGTCTATGTAGCGCAGCCACATAAAAGGGCATTTTAACTATAACAGGGAAATGGATTAAGGAGCTAATGCTGCTCACCTGTGCTCGTAAAATTGCCCGATCTGGTTTTATTTGTCCCCATAGACAGTGTTGGTCACAGGGTAAGCTCTCGCGAGCATGCGCAATCGTAGCGCGAGAGAACCCGGAAGCGGCGTCGGGTCACGTGTGCCGGTATAAAGCCGGAACCGGCAAGTGGCTCTGCACGGAGAGATTTACCTAGCGCGCTGTTTATTCTGAGAGTGAGTTTGTTGGATGGTTCGAAAGGAGTACTTTTCCCCGGTTGGATTATTCCTCATAGACACTAACAATTCACCTCTCGTTCCGTTGCTCGAGCTCCCGGATTTGTCATCGATACCGGTGAGGCCGAGCCAATCTCTCCCGTGCATCATTTCACACACTGCAATATCATTAACTCTGGACAATCATACACGCACTCACACACCCGCATACACCATACACATTGTTTCTATTTGTATATATTTTGTATATATTGGTTTTTGGTGCACCTTGTTTGTTTGTTTGTTTGTTTGTTTGTTGGTTTAATACACGTTGGTTTGGTTTATATATAGTTATTGTGTCGCGTCTTTACTTGTCCTGTCTTGATTGCGCAATACCGGAAGTGTTGTTTGAAAACCCGTATTTTGATTCTCGACCCCGTAGCAAAGTAACTAGTGGTTTAATTAAATCCAAGTGTTACAAGATCATCACTTTAACATTCTGTTTATCTGATTGTCATTATTATAGTATAAACCTAATAATAGTCAAATGTAGAGCAACAAGTCTGATGTATAACAAGAGACAATATTATACATTTGACTATTTAAACCTTTAAAGTACTAATTAAATTTTGAATACAGTTTGGTGATGTAATGGTTAGAACTGTGGTCTTGTACCTGTAGGCTTGAGGGTTCAATTTCCGCCTCGGGTCTGTGTGTGTGGAGTTTGTATGTTCTTGGTGGGTTTCCACTGGGTCTCCAGTTTCCTAACAAAGACATGCAGATTAGAATAAATGGAATTACCAAACTGCCTGTGTGTGTGTGTGTGTGTGTGTGTGTGTGTGTGTGTGTGTGTGTGTGTTGATCTATAACTGTTGATCTCTCTACAGGCTGGAACTCTGCAGTATTACAGGTGAAGGTTGTGCTGCTCTGGTTTCAGCTCTGAGGTTAAACCCCTCATCACACCTGAGAGAACTGAATCTGAACAACAATAAACCAGGAAAATCAGGAGTGAAGCTGCTCACTGATCTACTGAAGGATCCACACTGTACACTGGAGAAACTAGAGTGAGTTACTGACACACACACACCACACACACACACAGACACGCACGCACGCACGCACGCACGCACGCACGCACGCACGCACGCACGCACGCACGCACGCACGCACACACACACACACACACACACACACTCAAAGAGTAACAGTGATTTGGGGGTTTAATATCTCTTTATACACTTCAGAGGAGATTCTGTATCCTAATGTGTTTGTACAGTAATAAACCTGGTCACTGTATCAGGCCACAGTGTGTTTCACCCAAAAATAATGGCTTCTCCCCCTAATATTCCCGGATTATTTACATTTTTATGATTTTATGCAATTCTCTTTATTATGGCATCTGTAATTCCAAATTTCTGTGTCCAATTGGTCCAGAACGCCGCTGCTAAATTTCTCTTAAAAAAGAAAAAAGGGGATCATGTGACTTCATTGGTTGCCTGTTCAATTTAGAATACATTTTTAAATTTTATTATTTGTTTTTAAATC
Source organism: Clarias gariepinus (assembly GCF_024256425.1). NCBI lineage: Eukaryota > Metazoa > Chordata > Actinopteri > Siluriformes > Clariidae > Clarias > Clarias gariepinus. The sequence goes on from NC_071103.1 coordinate 40,607,424, forward strand.
GTTAAACCAGCAAGCACCTATCTATTTATCTGAATTGCTGCACCAATAAACCCCCCTGAGAAGTTTGAGATCCAGTGACCAGAACCTCCTCTTAATCCCACACTCCAGACTCAAGCGTAGAGGTGACCGTGCTTTTTCGGTAATTGGGCCTCGTCTTTGGAATGACTTGCCAGTTGAAATCCGATTGGCTCCTAGTCTGACTATTTTTAAATCCCTTTTAAAAACCCATCTGTTTTTGCATTTTTTAAAAATGTGTTTGTTTTGTTCCTTTTTTTTAGGCTGTAATCGTGTACTTTTATTTAATGATGATGTTTCTAAATGTACAGCACTTTGGTCAGTCTCGTGGCTATTGTAAATGTGCTATATAAATAAACTAAACCTAAACCATGATTAGAGGTGGAAAGAGTAATAAAATTTTGTACTCAATTAAAAGTACTGTTACTTCAGTGACCTTTTACTGAAGTACAAGTAAAGTAACCATTATAAAAATCTACTCAAGTAAAAGTAAAAAGTAGCTCATAAAAAATTTACTCAGAGTAAAAGTTACTTTTTTACCGAGTAAAAAAAAAAAGTTACCGAGTTACTTTTTTTTTTTTAATCAGCGGGGGTGGGGTGGGGGATGGAACACACTTGCATAATAAATCTGTTCCCTTTGTTGTGCTTGAAATCAAAGTGGTCGCTTAAATATGCTCAGGGGTTTGCTTCATAAGAATTTGTTGGTATTTCACTCTCAGCTGTGTCTGCATCACTGGCATCTGTTTTGTCCGTCTCTATCGTTCTTGTGAATTTAGCGTGTTTGTTCTCCGTCAATCAATCAGTGCAGTGGTTTCCGGCGTGCAATTTTTTTCCTTCCCCGTTGTATTATTTGTATTATTTTTCATTTTTATTCATTTATTTTTTACTCGGTAGCAAATATGATTTGAAATGTAGTGAAGTACAATACTTTAAACAAAACATACTTAAGTAAAAGTAAAATTACAGATTTTAAAAACTACTTTAAAAAAACACAAAAAGTACACAAAAAATCTACTCAATTACAGTAACGCGAGTAAATGTAATTCATTACTTTCCACCTCTGACCATGATATTTATGTTTTTGTAATTTGTGCACTTGAATCTGTTATTCTGTGTGTTGTGTGACACTGATGTTTCTTGTAATGTCTCTTTCTTTGCATATTCAGCTGAAACTGATGTCTTCCTTTTCTCATTCAGTGATAATCAGATGGTCTACAACATGTCAGGACTTCTCTACTTCTCTAGCTGTTTGTAAAAATGCACTAGCTGAGAGAAATCAACTTTAATTACTTGAACAGTAATATTTATATCATTTATTGAGCAGTGTGCACCAATCAGCAAGAACATTTTAATACAAAACATCATGTCCAGTATTTTGTAGGTTCCCCTTGTCCCACCAAGGAAAGCTCTGGCCCTTTCTGGCTCTTCTCCACAAGTCCTCTGGGGGTGTTCTGTGCCCCTTCACCACCATGGCATTCTTTACTTTAGATGTCTTATGTCATGGTAGAAGTCTGATCAATGTGAACCCTACAATATTTTAATAGAAACTCTCAGTTAGGTTTTGGAATAAATTTGAATAACATATTTTATGTATGATCACAGTTCAGCATAAACATCATCAGCTCCAATAAACTGCCAGATCACACATTCTACATCCTCTAAAACACCTATACATCTTGACCCCCACCCCAAACCTTCATTATGAACCCACTCTAATCAGACACTGCATTCTATCTATCTATTCTATCTAATCTTTCTATAGCAGAGAAAAATGACAGTTGTTACAAAATTGACAATAATATTTATTTTAATTGTATTGTCTAGCTAACTATAGGTCTTCTAATAACTGCTGTTTAATTATTGATTAAATGGACTTTCATTTCCAATAACTTCTCCTCCTCCATTATTATTTTGCATTATGTAAACATGATACTCCTTATACCATGTTCTAACTAAATTTAAATAAACTAGAATACTCGTGATTTTTTTTGTTTGTTTTTTACTTATTTGAGTTAACTTATCATGATAAGAGATACTTAAGACTGTCTCAAACTATCTGAACTCCTGCCATTTAAGTGTTATCTCCTTATATTGTGAATTTGCTACTAACCTCTTAACAGCTTTTGATCTATTTCAAAAAGAAGAGAACTGAAGATATGATACATACGCACAAATCCTCTCAGCGGCGGCACGATGAAAATGAAGGATTTAGTTTAACACGGGAGTTTTCAAAATGACTGATAGCTTTAATGATCCAATAGCCAATTTGTGTAATTCCATTCTCAATAAAGAAAAGGTTTTGTTTTTTAATTAGATTTTGTGGCTTCACCTACATGTTTGGGTCAAAAAATATTTGAAATGCCATCCATCCATCTTCAACCGCTTATCCAAAGTCGGGTCGCGTGGGTAGCAGTTCCAGCAGAGAACCCCAAACTTCCCTTTCCATTTTTTTAAGCGTTAGTTGCTGGAGACTTTAATATTCATTTTGAGAATCCAGAAGACCCTCTGAGAACAGCATTTATGTCCAAACTGGACTCAGTAGGAGTAAATCAGTGTGTAGTAGGACCCACTCATAAAGCAGGTCACACTTTAGATTTAATAATATCCTTCGGATTAAGTATAAGAAACATAATTACAATTCCACAGTCTGAAGTTATCTCAGATCACTGTCTTGTCTCGATTAAAGTGTGTTATAGTAATAATGTACGCACAGCACTGTGCTACCACATTAAACATACATTCACATCAACTACTGTACCACACAGAGCTTCATAAATAATCTCCCAGAGTTATCAACTTTAATTAGATCACCGTCTGACCCCACAGAACTCGATCAGGCGACTGAATATTTAGAGTCCACGTTCCGTTATACCTTAGATAATGTAGCTCCAGTTAAAAGGAAAATGATTAGAGATAAGAAACTCGCTCCTTGGTATAATGACCACACACGTACTTTAAAACAGACCGCTCGGAAATTAGAACGCAAATGGCGTCAAACTAAATTGTAAGTATTCCAAATAGCATGGAAGGAGAGCATCCTGAACTATAGAAAAGCTCTTAGTGTAGCTAGATCAACGTATCTCTCCACTCTTATAGAAAATAACAAAAATAATCCTAGATTTTTATTTAATACCATAGTTAAATTAACTAAAAACAAGACCACTGCAGAAATCTCCACAACAACAACATACAGTAGTGAGGATTTCATGAACTTTTTCAATAACAAAATCATAAATATTAAGCAAAAAATTCAGGCTTTGAAACCAGACAATTTAAGTGATACAGATGATAAATTAATCACATCACATCAGAACCTAGAATACTTTACTCCCCTTGAAGAGAGAGAACTAATTTCACTCATCTCCTCTTCAAAATCGTCAACCTGTGAATTAGATCCTGTACCGACACATTTTCTTAAACAGATAGTTCCAGCAATAACAGAACCCCTGTTGAAAGTAATTAACTGTTCACTCAGCAGTGGGTATGTTCCTAAATCCCTTAAATTAGCAGTTATTAAACCACTAATCAAAAAACCTGACCTTGACCCCTGTCAGCTTTCCAATTACAGGCCGATATCAAACCTCCCCTTTATCTCTAAGATTCTGGAAAAGATAGTAGTACAGCAACTATGTTCATATCTACATAGAAATAGCATAAACAAACTGTATCAGTCAGGATTTAGGCCTCATCACAGCACAGAGACAGCACTCGTTAAAGTAGTAAATGACTTCCTATTGGCCTCTGATCAGGGTTGTCACTATACTTGTGTTACTCGACCTCTTTTGACCCCTTTTGACACTATTGATCATAGTATTCCCCTTCACAGATTAGAAAATGTAGTAGGAATTATGGCTTAGATCCTATTTGACCGATCGTTATTAGTATGTAGATTTAGATGGTGACCATTCCTCATGTTCTCAAGTGGAGTTTGGTGTTCCACAGGATTCAGTTTTAGGCCCACTGCTTTTTTCCCTTTACATGCTTCCTCTGGGCAACATAATTCGTAAACATGATATTAGTTTTCATTGTTATGATGATGACACACAATTATACGTTTCAGCAAAACCAGTTTACTAAAGTTGAGCAACGTGTGCAGGACATACAGTAAGAGATTGGATGTTAATTAATTTTCTTCTGCTTAATAATAATGGAAACTCAAATTATTCATTCCACAGCCCCAAAAATAAATACATAAAAATAATTAACACAAAATATAAAGTAAAAATAAAACAAATGAACCTGCACTTTACTTTAAAAAAGGAAAAATAAATCCCGACAGATAAGTGTTTCCGTTTGTGTGCGCAGCCACTGTGTATGCGTGTACAGTGCATCCGGAAAGTATTCACAGCGCATCACTTTTTCCACATTTTGTTATGTCACAGCCTTATTCTAACTTTAACAAATGCTGTGATGAGGCCTAAATCCTGACTGATACAGTTCATGTATGCTATTTCTATGTAGGTATGAACATAGCTGCCGCATTACTATCTTTTCCAGAATCTTAGAGATAAAGGGGAGGTTTGATATTGGCCTGTAATTGGACAGCTGACAGGGGTCGAGGTCAGGTTTCTTAATTAGCGGTTTAATAACTGCTAATTTAAAAGATTTTGGAACATAACCAATGCTGAGTGAAGAATTAATTATTCTCAACAGGGGTTCTGTTATTGCTGGTACTATCTGTTTAAGAAAATGTGTCGGTACAGGATCTAATATATAGGTTGATGATTTTGCAGAAGAAATGAGTGAAAAATCATTCTCTTTAAGAGGAGTAAAGTATTTTAGCTTCTGATGTGATGTGGTTAGTTTTTCATCTGTATCACTTAAGTTATCTGGTTTCAAAGCCTTATATTTTTGTCTAATATTGAAGATAAAATCTTCAATATTGAAGATCAAAGGTAAAGTGCAGTGCATGCACTCACTGTGTGTGTGTGTGTGTGTGTGTGTGTGTGTGTGTGTGTGTGTGTGTGAGAGAGAGAGACTTTCACACTAACAGAAACATTGGTTTGTCAGGAAACTTCTTTAACAAGGAACCTCTCTAACACTTGAGTGCGTGCATAAAGACTGCTGTAAAATAAAAATAAAACAAATTTACTAGCACTTCACTATTTAAAGGATACCGGCAGATGTGTGTGTGTGTGTGTGTGTGCTCACACACAGACTCTAATGCAAACACTGTTCTGTCAAATATCAAAGGTAAAGTGCAGGAGAATTTGTTTTATTTTTACCTTTTACAGCAGTAATTCTGTTTGTGTGTATGCCCACGCGTGAGTGTCATGGAAGCTCTCTAATGAGAGCTGGGCTCTCATTAGATGGTTGCGGGCCAGGGGTAGCTCAGTGGTTAAGGCATTGGACTACGGTTCAGAAGATCCCAGGTTCAAACCCCACAACCACCAGGTTGCTACTGTTGGGCCCTTGAGCGCGGCCCTTAACCCTCAACTGCTCAGATGTGTAATGAGATAAAAAAAAATGTAAGTCGCTCTGGATAAGAGCGTCTGCCAAATGACTAAATGTAAATGTAATGACTCTCGCGCACACACACACACATGCTAACGGAATTCCTGCTTTCTGATACAAAGAGAGAGGATCTCTCGTCCAACTCACTTTCCTAATATTGTGTCATCTGCTCATGAAGTTCCATAACCACCACATCCTATAATTTTCTGAACACTCGCTTTGGGCATTGAGATAACACAACATGATAAGATGATCAATACTCCCAATACTATCAAGATTATTGTGCCAGTTTCACTGGCAATCCATACCAGGTTGCAGGCAAGAGCCAGCGAAACCATGAAGTACATTCAGCAGTCTTTTTGACCTGAGTGATTTGACAATGTTCATCCTTCAGTTCATTCCTCAGTTTCCTCATGGCACGTAAAATCCTGCTTATGTTACCATCTCGGGCAGAGTGTCTTGAAATGTATGTGCAGCATTCTTCCCATGTCAACTACATACTCCTTTTTAAAGTGCCAACATTGTGTCTAAAGCAAATCTACTTTGCATAGCCATCAATGTGGTTCTATACAACTGTTTCTATACCAGTCGCAAAAACATTTATTGTGTCATTCCAAAATCTCTGCTAATTATACCACAGGAGATTTATCCATCTTGCGTTTTTAGCAATTTAGACCCATGGAAGAAAGAATGTTGTAAATCCTGCTGCTACCCTGTTCACAACCTCATGTTCAGTTGTCATGCCAACTGGGGTGCCATCCCAGCACACTGTTATGACTCCTCTCTATCAAATTCCTCCCATACCTTTAATTCATTCTGATCAACTTTTTCAGAAACCTTACCTCATGTTGCTTCTCGAACATTCTTCGCTACACAGTCTTATTACAATTAAATCTCTCCCCTGGTAAGGTCTGTCTAACTGAGGCCCTGCCACAGTACCAGAATATGTCGGCCAAAGGAGTGATACCATGTTTTAAATCTGGTTGTTGAACTCTTACAGTTCTAGAGCATGAATGATCACTTGTTTCCTTGTCACATGTCACATTTTTTGTTTATATTAAAAAACAAAATTAACTAGTTTTATGTTCTAATACTACTGGATTTTTGCGCTTTTTTTAGGGAATGCACATATCTCATTCACGTGTCCAACAGGTTTGCTCTCCTCGGTGATGCACCCTTTGAGAAACCTGAAAGAGCTCTGGTTATAGGAGACTCTATACTGAGACATGTGAAATTAGCCAGGCCTTTAGCGGCACCAGCGGCAGTGGTTAGGTGTATCCCGGAAGCCAGAGCACCGGACATAGAGGTAATCTTAGGGCTCTAGGACAGCACAGGTTCTCCAAGATGGTGGTACATGCTGGAGCTAACGATATACGCCTTCGTCAGCAAGAGATTAGTCATGGTAATTTTACAGAGGTGTTTAAATTAGTGAAAGCGATGTCTGATGAAGAAGTATGCTCTGGTCCCATCCCAATGAGACCTAACGACATAGCTTACAGCAGGTTATGGTCGCTGAACCGCTGGTTGTCCAAGTGGTGCTTTGAAAATAATGTGGGCTTCATAGACAAGTGGAAGACCTTTGAGGGCAAAGCTGGCCTGTTAGGGTGGGGCGGAGTCCATCCCACTCGGGAAGGTGCTGCTTTTCCTGTAGTATAGCTCATAGTCTTAGAAGAGGCCTAGTTAATCTGTGACAATCCAGAGCCCAGCCCAGGAAGCAGACAGACAGTCGTCACTCGGGGTTCGCTATATTGAGACTGTGTCTGTTCCCCGAGCTAAGCAAAAATGTAGAAAGACTTAGAAAGTCTGTTTTAGTAATTTTATTAATATAGAGACAACAAATTACTGTACACAGCCAGCACCTCTGATCTAAAGCTAGGACTGTAAATTATTAGATCTACTGTATCACAGACCAGAAGTTTGATATATCATGTTTAACAGAAACGTGGATTAAAGAGAACGAGTATGTAGCTCTAAATGAAGCTAGTCCTCCTGGATACAGCTACATACACCAGCCTTGGCTAACTGGACTCAGTAGTAAATCAGTGTGTAGTAGGGCCCACTCATAAAACAGGTCACATTTTAGGTTTAATATTATCCTTTGGATTAAGTATAAGAAATATAACCACAATTCCACAGTCTGAAGTTATCTCACATCACTGTCTTGTCTCGATTAAAGTGTGTTATAGTAATAATGTACACACAGTGGCGCGCCACCACATTAAACATAGATTCACATCAAAAACCACACAGAGCTTTATAAATAATCTGCCAGAGTTATCAACTTTGACTGGATCGCCATCTGACTCCACAGAACTCGATCAGGCGACTGAACATTTAGACTCGACGTTCCGTTATACCTTAGATAATGTAGCTCCAGTTAAAAGAAAAATGATTAGAGATAAGAAACTCGCTCCTATGAAAAAGCAATCAGTGCTGCTAGATCAATGTATCTCTCCACTCTTATTGAAAATAACAAAAATAATCCTAAATCTTTATTTAATATCGTAGCTAAATTAACTAGAAACAAGACCACTGCAGAAATCTCCACAACAACATCATACAGTAGTGAGGATTTCATGAACTTTTTCAATAACAAAATCATAAATATTAGGCAAAAAATTCACATCAGAACTTACGACCACAAGCAGCTAAAAAAAAGCTTTTTAATCACACCGTAACTTCAGATGGCCTTTCTGTTCGATGAAGTGCAACAGTAAAAGACCTCGGTGTGATTATTAATTCCAGCCTTTCATTTGAAGCTCATGTAGATAATATTACCAGGATAGCATTCTTTCACCTTAGAAATATTACCAAGATAAGAAATATAATGTCGCTAAACGATGTAGAAAAATTAGTTCATGCTTTTATCACCTCTAGGTTGGACTATTGTAATGCCTTACTGTCTGGTTGTTCAGCTAGATGCATAAATAAGCTTCAGCTAGTCCAGAATGCAGCAGCGAGAGTCCTCACTAGAACCAGAATCAGAATCAGAAAACTTCATTGATCCCGCAGGAAATTGCTTATGTGATGACTGCCATAATACACAAAGACACAGAGACACAAAAACAATATTAAATAAAATTAAATAAAAAAAAATAAATCTAAATAAAATCTGTATAAAATCTATAGGAAGAAAACAAACACAATAAAATATACAGACTATGCTACACACAATATCTATCTAAAGCTGAGTAAAAAACTACTGACATAAGTGGAAGTTTGAAATAATGCACTGAATAATGCATTGATTTTCTAAAGTGTTGTATGCACTTTAGAAAATCAGTGATACGAAGCACATCACCCCTATTTTATCCACATTGCAATGGCTCCCTGTGAAATTTCGCATTGATTTTAAAGTACTACTATTGACGTATAAAGCATTAAATGGTCTCGCGCCGCAGTACCTGAGTGAGCTAATAGTGTGTTAATCTTTAATCTTCGGGACTCAGACACAGTCTCAGTGTTTAAGTCCAGGCTAAAAACCTATTTATTTAGCCAAGCATTTTTGTAAATAGATTAGCCTTAGGTAAAGGAGCAGATCTGGGGGACTCATGGACGTAGAGTATTAGGTGAACTGGTATGTTTAGATGCTGTCTTCCCCACTCTCATTGATCACTCAGGTTTGTTGACGGTGAACTGATTAGTTGCTTTACATCTCAGTTCCCCCTCATGTCTGTGTTTCCTTCTGGCTCTCCCTTTTAGTTATGCTGTCATAGTTAGTCCTGCCGGGGTCTCTGCTTGCACTCTGCACTAAATACACATTTACCTTATACATTGTTCGACTGTGACCATACCTAACTACAATCTCTCCTTCTCTTCTGCTCTCTCCTCTTCTCTCTCCCTCTCCTCTCTCTCTCTCTTTCCCTCTACCTGTCTCTCTGTCGAGCTATACTGCTGCTTCTGAGCTGCCAGTGATCCAGACCCCCTCTGCCCCCTGGAGCTGTCTGACTCGTCCTAGTGTCCTGCTTCTGGTTGGAGATCTCGTCACAACCTGTGGTCTGCCTGGGATGCGTGTGGTGACTGGGGACAGTTCCACTTTTCCATGAAGACGGTCCTGTCCTTAGCTGATGCAGACAGCTGTTCTCTGAGGACTTGTGACTTCAGTCACTTGATAGTTCAGGACTGTAGTTTCCTACAGTATACCTGAGCCTTCGATAATGAACTGGATTTTAACTTAAACACATCTCCTGTTATACTGAACTTCCATCATCCTAACACACAGTATGACTGCGGATCAATCCCTGCTATCCGTTATCACCCAGATGAGGATGGGTTCCCTGTTGAGTCTGGTTCCTCTCAAGGTTTCTTCCTATTACCATCTCAGGGAGTTTTTCCTTGCCACTGTCGCCACCGTCCTCAGCTTGCTCATCAGTGACAGTCTTATCATTTTGATTCATACACGTTCACATCTCATACAACCTTAAATAATTCTTTCGATTGTGTAAAGCTGCTTTGCCACAATGTCAATTGTTAAAAGCGCTATACAAATAAAATTTAATTTAATTGAAGTGAATGAATTGGAATTTTTTGTGTTATTTAAAATAAACTTATTAATTCCCACTCTCACTCATTTTCTATACCACTCATCCTGTACGGGACATGGAAAGCCTAAAACCAAGGGGACTCATCGCATGAGGCATCAATATAAACTTCACATGGTAATCTGTTTTACAGGGACTGAAAACTCTGAGAAATCTAGTTTATGTGTTAAATGACTGCATAATAAATCCTTTGTCAATGCAATGTAAACTTTAAAATATATATTTAATTACAAATTACTGATAAAAAATGTGAAAATTACCTTATGATAATGAAAGGAAAATAGTTGCACTATAAACTATCACACACAGTGTTGCTCACACTGAAGGGAAAACAGGGAACAAGGTGAAAGTGCCATGACTCTGCTCAAGGGGATACATTTTCTGGAACAGGTGTCCTCTGAATTTGAGTTTACTCTCAATTTTCATAAATGTGAAATTAGAATTTGTAAAATAAAAGCAAAACATTTACAAGAGACACACAGTGAGTATTTAAATCTAAAGCTTTAATATGTGAATGTTATGCATCTACCCTAGATAAAGAACAGTTCAGTTGTTTTTTACTGAAATTCTCAAATATTAATCTAAATGTTACAATACTTTCTTGTAAGTAAACAGTGTAATGATACAGGTTTCGATTCAATAAATGTAGGAGTGAAATGGATATGTGGACAATATTGTGTGAAATGCAGAAGTTTTTTTAGATGACACTGGAGGTGCAAACAAGTTCATTATGCAGAATGGTTGTACAAACAAAGACAAATTTGGAACATTTTGTGAAATTGGGGTTGGGGGAGGTGTAGTAAAAGTGCACAAACAAATTGGTAATGTTTTGTTAATTTTATAATCAGTGGGGGGGACTGGTCTGATGTAGTTATACAATTTTACCCGGTTGACTATAACATAATTATGTTTAATTAGATTTTTCAGTTATTGATAAAATGTTGATAACAGTTTGAGAAGATTCTATTTATATTGAAATTTAGAAGCTTTCATGTAAGAAACAACTGCATATGTAGTTTGTGTGCGTGTGTGTTTGTATGTGTGTGTAACCCATGGCATCGGTTTTGTGTTTATGGAGACGCTGTGACTAGTTTGTAACTTCAACACATTGTAGGTTTGGCTGCTTTAGAGAATGGCTGAGGAGAACAAAGAAAGTTCATCTGCGGAACTGAAGGAGAAAATTCGATTTCTGACTGACGAGAACGTAAGAATTTACCTATCTTTGTCCTCAGTCACTTGAATATTCAAGTTCAAGAACTTGCTAGATGTTTTGCATGAAAGTGTTACTTAAGGATAATGAGCCTGATGCACACACAGAAACAATGCTGTGTGGGTGCTTGTGTGCATATGCATTTGTGGTTAACTTGGGGTCAAACTTGACTAGGTGAAGATGTTCCTTTACTATTCCTTCTTGGGCTGCTCTCCTGACACAAAGTAATGTGTGCATAGTCAGATAACTGTGCACATGTAATGAACTGTTGTGATTGGGATTGCAATTCAAGATGGACATGTACATGTGTGGGCAACAATATACTCTGGGAACGGTTTTGGATGATTTCAGCACTAATGTGAATTTTAATTATTAATTCTAAATTAAATTTATTTAAACTGTTATTTTTTTTATTATTATTTTATGCATACTATATAGAACAGCCACACAATTAGAAATCAGAATTTTCACTGCAGATTGATATTGAATATACATATATAATATTATACTGGATGCTCTAAAGTTTTATGTCGCACTCCTTTTAAAATACCCAATAATCCCAACTGTCTTCTGACTTGTGTGTGTGCATGTTTAGGACCATCTACACATTAAACTGGGTTCCACACAAAGCAGCGTGGCTCACCATGCTGCCTCCACCCAGGACTTGAGTTCAAGACTGGTGCAGAGTAAGCAGGAAAAATTGAAGGTGGGCTTCAAAATGTGACATTGACATATTTCCCTTCAACTTCTTCTTCTTCTTTGTCTTTGTCTTTCAGGGGTCGCCACAGTGAATCATCTGTCTCCATCTAACCCTATCCTTTGCATCCTCTTCTTTCACCCCAACTTACTTCATGTCCCCTTTCACTGCATCCATTAATCTCCTTTTAGGTCTTCCTTTAGACCTCCTGCCTGGCAGTTCCAACCTCAGCATCCTTCTACCAATATACTCACAATCTCTTCTCTGAACATGTCCAAACCACCTCAATCTGGCCTCTCTGACTTTATCTTCAAAACATCTAACATGGGTTACAACACCTGACACTTTTCTCCACCTGTTCCAACCTGCCTGTACCCGCCACTTTACCTCCTTTCCACACTCTCCGTTGCTCTGGACTGTTGACCCTAAGTACTTTAAGTCCTGCACCTTATTTACCTCTGCTCCCTGTAGCCTCACCGTACCACAGGTTCCTCTCATTCACACACATGTATTCTGTCTTGCTACAGCTAACCTTCATTCCTCTGCTTTCCAGAGCATACCTCCACCTCTCTAGATTTTCCTCCACCTGTTCCCTGCTCTCACTACAGAGCACAATGCAAACATTATTGTCCATGGAGACTCCTGTCTAACCTCATCTGTCATCCTCTCCATCACCAGAGCAAACAAGAAGTGGCTCAGAGCCGATCCTTGATGCAGACCCACCTCCACCTTGAACTCTTCTGTCACACCTACAGCACATCTTATCACTGTCTTACAGCTCTCATACATGTCCTGCACCACTCTAACATACTTCTCTGCCACTCCAGACCTTCTCATACAATACCACAGCTCCTCTCTCGGCACCCTCTCATACAGTACACATTCTCTAAATCTACAAAGACACAATGCAACTATTATCTATTACCTTCTCGGTATGTCTCCATCAGCATCCTCAAAGCAAATACTGCATCTGTTGTACACTTCCTAAGCATAACCCATATTGCTTCTCAAAAATGCTCACCTCTGCCCTTAACCTAGCTTCCACTACTCTTTACCAAAGCTTTATTGAATAGCTCATCAGCTTTATTCCTCTATAGTTGTCACAGCTCAGCACATCCCCCTTGTTCCTAAAGATCAACACTAATACACTTCTCCTTGATTTCTCTGCAATTCTCTCATGCTCCAAGATCTTGTTTCTCTAGTCAGAAACTCTACTGCAACCTCTCCTAAGCACTTCCATACTTCAACAGGTATGTCATCAGGACCAACTGCCTTTCCACTCTTCATCCTCTTCAATGCCCTCCTCACCTCACTCTTACTGATTTTTGCTACTTCCTGTTCCACAACAGTCACCTCTTTTACTCTTTGGTTCTCTTTCATTTTCTTCATTCATCAACTCTTCAAAGTACTCCTTCCATCTTCCCATCACCCTCCTGGCACCTATCAGTACATTTCCATCTCTATCTTTAATCACTCTAACATGCTGCACATCCTTCCCATCTCTGTCTCTTTGCCTCGCCAAACTGTACAGATCCACCTCCCCCTCCTTACTGTCTAGCCTAACATACAAGTCATCATATGCTCTTTGTTTGGCCTTTGCCGTCTCTACCTTCACCTTACGCTGCATCTCCCTGACAAATTTATTTCAAATCTGTTATTTGAAAATGAATAGATGAAGCAAAATCAGACAAAGATATTATATAATTTTCATATGATTCATTAACAATTATAAGAATAGACAAAGGGTAAGAGAAAAGACTGATGCAGAGAGACAGAGCTATTGTGTTTGAAGAGTTGAAGGAGTTTACTCGTGAGTGGGGAAGATCAATGTTCCTGTCTGTGAGTGTTTCCAGAGAGATTAAATCCACAACAATGAGCACTGGGGTAAAAAAAAAAAAAAACATGTAAGAAGACAATAGGAGCCCTTACATATGGTGTAGGGTGGGGCCAGAAACAAAACATCTGCGTAAATACTCCAAAGAAATCATAATTCAGAAATCATAATTCTCAAACAGAGCACCAAAGCACAATTAAAGTTAACCTTTGTATACAGAATGAATAAATTCATCCAGGAGTCCACAGGGGAAGAAAAAAATTAAAGATAAAGTCTGGGTTCTGGATTAATGGATTATAAGTGTGTGGCAAAGATCGAAGGCCTTAAATAAAGTGTAATATCAAAGCCAAAAGAGCAACCAGGATGCCAAGTGAATAAATACCAAAAACATGAGACAGGAGGCAAAGTTCAAATTTCAAAAGCCTGCAAAAGTTGCATCACAACTAGTATTAACTAGCTTCCTAACTGGTCCTATTAGGTGATCCACATCTATTCTGTGTAGACTGTTCACTGATGTCCCTCAAGGCTCAGTGCTGGGTTCACTTCTGTTTTTCCTTAATCCTGATCTTGGAATTGTATGGTTTCCCTGCTCTGTCTCACACATTCCAAAAAGGAATTACCTGAATAGTTAATCCATATGTACTCGAGCTGATGAAAAAAATTTACAGGGCCAAATGTTCTTTTCACCTTTTATTGCTAAACTTACGAGGCTTATTCAGTTTTTTTTTGTTTGTTTGTTTTTCCTTTACAGAATGGGGTTTCATGTATTTCTAACCAATATTTGTGATTCTGTTGTTTGTTCTTGCCCCTTTTATTTTGATTCATTCTGGACAACAGGAACTTGAGAACAGAACAGGTCCTGAGAGGTTTGCCTCTAAGTTTCATTCTTACCTCTACAAATGATCCATGTTCTCCCACTCATGCCTATTGGTATGATCCCTCCACTAGCTTCCTGTAGCTTCTCTGTCCTGGCATCAAACTGATGTAATAAAGTGTCCAAACAGTCACTGACTGACAAATGACAGTTAAAAATACATACTTTCTAGCTAATTACTTAATTATCCTTATAAATCTCTGACCAAGTTAGCCAGTATAAGCATGTGTTTATTATACATATTTCAAAGCATTCCTGTAAGTCATTCTAAATACAAACAACTTCCATCGGCCATAACTATGATTTTATATGTACATGTTTTTAGATCTCTAAAGATCTTGTGGAAGTGCAAATCGAAGCCAATAAAATGAGAGAGAAATATGAGGCAGAGATATTTGAACTGCAGAATAAGGTAATACATATTGTATATACTGTACATTGTACAGTGTTTTTCGAATGTGTTTTATGTGTTTTTCAACTTCATATGTAAGCAAGCTACTAATTCATTAGCTAGTCATAATAACGACAACAACAACAGAACCATGAAATAGGAGATTCAAGAACACACGTGTCTTGTCCATCTCTGTCCCACTCCCTCAGGTGTTGTACCAGGAAGGTGCTGTGTCGAATCTAGAGACGGAGCTTGGCCAGCTGAAGCGTGAAATCGAGTCAGCATCATCACGGTTACAAGTCGCCGAGAGTAATGAGCGAGCCATGGCAGAGGAGTATGCAGCCCTGAAGAGTAACTTCCTGACTGTAAGCAAGGGGCTAGAACGCGAGATTAAACACTCACAGGAGCTGAACGATGAACTGCTGATGTTGGCACAGACACATGACACACTGCTGCAAGAGAAAGAACGAGAACACATGCACACACTCGAGCTGGAGAGAATTAGAGCTCTGCTGAGCAAAGTGCCACACAGCAGAGTCAGGGCAAGTAACACACACACACACACACACACAGTTTATCACACATTTGACCCTATATGCATGTCCTGTTTTAGCCAGCAGAACTGAGCCAAGGATGCAATGCTAGTGGAGACAGACACACACATGTTAAGATATGTATCGTGTGTGTGTGTGTGTGTGTGTGTAGAATATTCCAACACACATTTTGAACATGTTTATACATTTCCTGTTAGTACCTTTATTTTTATATTTTTTCCTTATTTTTAATTTTTTATTTTTTATTATTTTTTTTTTTTACAAAAATTGTATTTAAAATACTATCTGCATTTGGTTACTATTACTTATTAATGTAACTAGTTTCATCTCATTTTCACATATACTACTTTTTAATAAATATGTGTTAAATTAAATAGAAAAAAATTTACCTGGTAAGTATACTGTACTCTACTAGCTCTGGAAACAAAGCTAATACAAACCCAATGAATAATAAATCACTCCTCCCAGTCACGAGGCAGTGTGTGACATCTGACCCATCTATATGTAGTGGGTAGTAGTCGCTCAGTGGTTGTTCAGAGCATCTGCCAAATGCTGTAAATGTATAATATAATGATGAATGTGCGTTGATTACTAACACGCCTTCCCCTTCCTTGTGTATGTGATTAAAAGGCTCAATTTGAGATGAGGGAGGAGCTGGAAAGCATGAGAAAGCATTATGAAGAACAACAACAGCGACTAGAGGAGAAAATGTAAGGCAGACACAAGTACAAGAGGTTACATTTCTAAAGATTATCTTCTCTGGTTTGTGACATATTTTCTGTGTGTATGTGTGTATGTGTGTGTGTGTGTTCTCAGTGTTGCTATGAGAAAGGAGCAACAGGAGAATAAGAGGGCAATCTGCAACACACAACAGGAGCTTGCACAGCAATCAGCTGTAAGATTGCACACATGCTTGTTGTGACCGTCCCCTGACATAAATATTGAAGCAGTTTTACTTAAATTTTTTAACAAACACTTAAATATTTGCCTCTCGGTGGGGACTTTCCTACCAACAGACCATTTGTTATAGGGCTGACAAGTGTGTGGGACAATGGCTCAGTGGTAAGTTCTGTCGCCTTGCACCTCCAGGGTCCGGGTTCAGTTCTCGGCCAGGTTTGATTCCTGTGTCTGTGTGCTTAGTGTTGTTCACAAAGGTTAAAAAGCAAATCCCCAAAAGGTGGCTGAGAGGTTCAGAACCTAACAGGGCCAAGATAATAAACAAAATTCCCTCTAACTAGTTTCGAAGTGAAATGCCTAATTCTGCACAAAAAAAAAGAAACACGAAACACTACCCTTACTAAACACAACCAGGAGAAAACACAAAATGGCATCGACTTCCTATTAAGCAGAGTTATATACAAATATATTCAGTCAAAACAAGTAAATGGTCATACACAGAAAAGTCTATCAAATTGTAGCGCAGCCACATAAAAGGGCATTTTAAACAAACAGGGAAATGGATTAAGGAGCTAATGCGGCTCACCTGTGCTTGTAAATTTGCCCGATCTGGTTTTATTTGTCCCCATTGACTGTGTTGGTCACTTGGTAAGCTCTCGCGAGCATGCGCGATCGCAGCGCGAGGGAACCCGGAAGCGGCGTCGGGTCACGTGTGCCGGTATAAAGCCGGAACCGGCAAGTGGCTCAAGACGGAGAGATTTACCCAGCGCGCTGTTTATTTTGAGAGAGAGTTTGTTTGATGATTCTAAAGGAGTACTTTTCCCCGGTTGGATTATTCCTCATAGACACTCACAATTCACCTCTCGTTCCGTTGCTCGAGCTCCCGGATTTGTCATCGATACCGGTGAGGCCGAGCCAATCTCTCCCGTGCATCATTTCACACACTGCAATATCATTAACTCTGGACAATCATACACGCACTCACACACCCGCATACACCATACACATTGTTTCTATTTGTATATATTTTGTATATATTGGTTTTTGGTGCACCTTGTTTGTTTGTTTGTTTGTTTGTTGGTTTAATACACGTTGGTTTGGTTTATATATGGTTATTGTGTCGCGTCTTTACTTGTCCTGTCTTGATTGCGCAATACCGGAAGTGCAGTTTAAAAACCCGTATTTTGATTCTCGACCCCGTAGCAAAGTAACTAGTGGTTTAATTAAATCCAAGTGTTACATAGTGGTGGCCCGTACGTACGGGGAATCGGTATTTTCGGGTATTTTCCGGTTTTGTGTGTCTTGGCAGAACAAAATGGATGCTAACATTGCTAATGCTAATGCTAGTGGTGCCGTGCAGGCCGACCTTGCTGTAGCTAATAATGTGCTGGAGGAGGTAGATGATGCATTTGTTACACGCCGTAACCCTACAGCTGAAATAACCTCATTGATTAGTTCACTATATATATCTGACAGACATGATGATGATGATGTGTCTGATATTAATGTTGTGCATACATTGCAAGCTGAACTGAATCAATGCAAGGAGGATATGGGGGTGCTTTCTGACAAAGTGAACACGTTGGAGCAGGATTTTAGACAATCCGTAAACAGCAGTCTGAACAGAGAAACCAGTTTTCGGGACGCAGTGGACGCCAGCTTAGAAGGGCTGGAGCGCTACTGCCAAGAGGCCCTGGAGAAACTGGAAAGAGCTGTCACTGACTGTTTTCTGCGACGTGACGTAATCTGGGAAAACCAGATGAAAAAACTACGGCTCACAAGTACGCCCACCATCCAAAGGTTAAAGGCCTACACCCCTGCATCTCCGCAATCTCCTGTTCTACATTCTCCCAGCACGGCGATCACAGCATCTACAGAAAAGGTACAGCACATAAGCAGGCATGAAACATACGACATTCCTCCTTGTGTCCAACCACACGCTTCTGCCCAGCTTACCTCCTCAGTTTCACCCTCTTCTTCTTCCTTTTATGGCCGACCACCCATCCGCCTGGAGTTTCCAGCCTTTGGCGACGCTTCAGAGACGGCGGATGTTCTTAATTTCATCGAACAGTGTGAAAACTATCTGGAGATCAGACCACTGCCCGGCCCAGAACTGTTAGGAACCCTCAGCACGGTGCTACGAGGACCTGCTCTGAGCTGGTGGAAG
This sequence comes from Clarias gariepinus, assembly GCF_024256425.1. Lineage (NCBI taxonomy): Eukaryota > Metazoa > Chordata > Actinopteri > Siluriformes > Clariidae > Clarias > Clarias gariepinus. The sequence goes on from NC_071103.1 coordinate 40,626,058, forward strand.
GCAGAGAAAGGCAAGGTGAAGGACTGGAGGTCTTTTAAACAGGCATTTATGGCGGCTTTCTTACCGGAGGACTACCTCACAGAAGTGGAAGAAAACTTAAGGTCTCTGGTACAGCAGCCCAGTCAACGCCTTAGAGACTTCGCCTATGACTACCGCGCCCTCTGTATGAAGTGGAAGCCTGACATCTCAGAGGAAGAACTAGTGGGGCGAATCCTGAATAACATCAACCCAAGAGTGGCAGGATGTCTAAGAGGAACAGTGAACACCGTGGAACAGCTTGTGAAGATAGGTTCTAGGGTGGAAAAAGACTGCAAGAGCTCCAAAGACTATTGGCAGAAGGTGGACTCCCAGCACAACAAGGAAAAGAGTCATAAGAAGGCAGGTGAGCGAGTTCCTTCAAAGCACGCAGCGGGACTCTCCATTGCTCAACCTCTGGCAACTCCTTCGCTTCTCCTGGTTCCAGTAACAGTGCAAGGAAGGAAGGTGAATGCTGTGGTCGATACAGGAAGCTCCTACACGTTGATGAGGGAACATCTATGGAGGCAGCTCTGCGAACGGGAAGTCAGGTGTGATGTTCCTTCTCCTCAGAAGTTTGTGATGGCTGATGGGAAAACACACCAGGCGCAAACCCAGAGAAGGCTGCGTTACAACTGGCACACGATCGACTGTGAGCTAGACACTTACGTCATGAGCAACTCTCACCTGGCTTTCCCTCTGATCGTGGGGCTGGACTTCTTAAAAGCCACAGGAGCCACCTTGGACGTCGCTCGCGGGGAGTACGGGCTGAAAACAAAGGAGGGAGTCACTTATCATCCCTTCATAATGTCCCAACCCCACTCTGCGCCATCTAAGTCTGCTCAATGGAGACACCCTCATCTCCCGGCTACAGCTAACCTGTATCTAGCCTTACCTGTGACTCCTGATGATCTCCTATGTGCGGAGGAAAACTTAAAAAGTGTGACATCATGGGACACCGACAACGAAGAGGAGCTGCGGAAACTAATGGCCGCTTGGCCCCGCACCACCTCCAACATCTTGGGCAAAACAGCATTAGAGAGACACAAAATCACTTTATCTGACGACACCCCATTTAGATCCAGAGCGTACCGAGTATCACCCTTAAAGAAAAAGATTATAGAAGATCAAGTCGACCTGATGCTGAAGGACAACATCATCGAACCTTCATGTTCGTCATGGTCGTCACCTGTTGTTTTAGTACCTAAACCCGATGGGACTTACCGTTTCTGTGTGGATTTTAGAAAATTGAACAGCAAAACCAAACCTGATGCATATCCAATGCCTTTAATACATGACATCATCGAATCACTGGATGGCGCCTCCTGGTTCTCAACATTGGATCTGCAATCCGGTTACTGGCAGGTGGAGATGGAGAGAGACAGCTGTGAGAAGACCGCCTTCATCACTACCAAAGGTCTGTTTCAATTCCGGTCCATGCCCTACGGACTCAGAAACGCAGCTGCAACGTTCCAACGACTGATGGAGAAAGTCTTGGCAGATCTAAGAGGAAAGTATTGCTTCGTCTATATAGATGACATTATTATTTACTCACAATCACTAGAACAACATAGAATGCATCTCAACGCAGTATTTTCCAGACTCACCCAAGCCAATCTCTCCCTCAACATGAAGAAGTGTCATTTCTTCAAAAGGCGGCTGAAGTTCCTTGGGCATGTCATCTCTGAAGAAGGTGTGCAGCTAGACCCGGAGAAAACAAAGGCGGTGGCAGAATATCCTCCTCCTCAAGACTTAAAATCTCTTCAACGTTTTCTGGGTCTCGCCGGCTGGTATCACAAGTTCATTCCCCACTTTGCAGACATAACAGCTCCATTAAATAATTTAAAAAGGAAGGGAGTAAAATGGGAGTGGACCGAAGAATGCCAGAACAGCATGGATGTCATCAAACACGCACTTCAAAACCCACCAGTACTAATACAACCGAACCTAAATCTGCCATTCCAATTGCACACCGACGCCAGCGAAGTGGGCCTGGGAGCCATCCTCACCCAAACTGCAGCAGAAGGAGAAAGAGCAGTAGCTTACGCCTCACGAATGTTGAGAGGAGCTGAGCAGAATTACTCCACGTCAGAAAAGGAGTGTTTGGCCGTGGTCTGGGCTGTAGAAAAATGGAGGCACTATCTAGAAGGTCGTGCTTTCGAGGTCTTTACCGACCATGCCGCCCTGTCATGGGCCTTCAACTGCCCGAAAACCAGCTCTCGTCTCACCCGATGGACGTTACGCCTACAACAGTTCGTTTTTACAGTACATCATAGAAAAGGCTGCTTAAATCTGGGACCAGATGCGCTATCCCGGGCGCCCCCGCCGTTGGAAGTGGGCACCGCTCCATGTCTCGCCATCACAACCTCTAAATGTTCATCCGACTTACCAAACGACCTGTGTGAGATAACTCAAGCCCAACATGAGGACCCCACCATCACGAAGCTGCTCTCTAAAGACCAGCCACGAAGAACAAGCGAGCAGAGGGTCTCTTTCGAACATCACCAAGGGGCGTTATATCGCCGGGTACCAGTAAGACACGGAGAAAAATTTCAACTAGTTGTCCCCCAGTCATTAGTAAGAAACTTTTTACACTACTATCATGACAATCCCTTGGGAGGACACCTGGGGCAACTAAAAACTCTGCTGAGGTTACTAGATGTGGCATGGTGGCCTACGGTGCGGAAGGACGTCTGGCACTATGTGAGAACTTGCAGTGTGTGTCAACAGTATAAAACAGAAAACACTAGACCTAGTGGGCTACTACAGAGCACGGAGGTTCCAGAGCCAGGACACACCGTGGGATTGGACATCATGGGTCCTTTTCCCCGAAGTAAAAGGCAAAATGAATATCTGCTGGTGGTGGTAGATTATTTCACCAAATGGGTGGAGATGTTTCCCCTCAGGGATGTAAAGACGCCAAAACTGGTGAAGGTTCTAAGAGAGGAGATCTTTACTAGATGGGGAGTCCCCAAATATCTAGTTTCCGATCGAGGTCCCCAGTTTACGTCTCAGCTCTTGGCACACCTCTGCCAAACCTGGGGGAGCGTCCAAAAGCTAACTACGAGCTACCACCCACAAACGAACCTGACGGAACGAGTTAACCGAACTCTGAAGACAATGATCGCTTCATACGTCGGGGACCATCACCAAAACTGGGACCAATGGTTACCAGAGCTCAGATTCGCCATCAATACAGCCCAACAGGAAACTACTGGAAAGACACCTGCAGAACTCACACTGGGTCGGCAACTAAAAGGGCCACTCGAAAGGCTCATGAATCACCCTCCAACACCGGATCACACAGCCTACTCATTACTAGACCGACAACAACTTATCATGGAGGAGGTGAGACAAAGAGTAAAACAACAACAGTCCAAACAAGCTAGATACTACAATGCCCGGAGAAAAGATGCGCACTTTAAACCGGGAGATCTAGTTTGGATAAAAACTCACCCACTCTCCTCCGCAGCGAAAAGATTTTCTGCCAAGCTAGCGCCCAAGTGGGAGGGACCAGCAGAAATAAAAACCAAAAAAGGACCAATCAACTACACAGTGTCTTGGGGCAATCCACAAAAAACTGATACAGTGAACGTGGTTAATCTAAAGCGCTTTTACGGACGTTCTCCTCAGACGCCGGAGGCTTGGGGGGGGGGTCTATGTAGCGCAGCCACATAAAAGGGCATTTTAAACAAACAGGGAAATGGATTAAGGAGCTAATGCGGCTCACCTGTGCTTGTAAATTTGCCCGATCTGGTTTTATTTGTCCCCATTGACTGTGTTGGTCACTTGGTAAGCTCTCGCGAGCATGCGCGATCGCAGCGCGAGGGAACCCGGAAGCGGCGTCGGGTCACGTGTGCCGGTATAAAGCCGGAACCGGCAAGTGGCTCAAGACGGAGAGATTTACCCAGCGCGCTGTTTATTTTGAGAGAGAGTTTGTTTGATGATTCTAAAGGAGTACTTTTCCCCGGTTGGATTATTCCTCATAGACACTCACAATTCACCTCTCGTTCCGTTGCTCGAGCTCCCGGATTTGTCATCGATACCGGTGAGGCCGAGCCAATCTCTCCCGTGCATCATTTCACACACTGCAATATCATTAACTCTGGACAATCATACACGCACTCACACACCCGCATACACCATACACATTGTTTCTATTTGTATATATTTTGTATATATTGGTTTTTGGTGCACCTTGTTTGTTTGTTTGTTTGTTTGTTGGTTTAATACACGTTGGTTTGGTTTATATATGGTTATTGTGTCGCGTCTTTACTTGTCCTGTCTTGATTGCGCAATACCGGAAGTGCAGTTTAAAAACCCGTATTTTGATTCTCGACCCCGTAGCAAAGTAACTAGTGGTTTAATTAAATCCAAGTGTTACAAAATATCAATCAACATCAAAAGGGGAAAAGCAGAGCATAGTCAGTAAATATAGCAAGGGGTCATACACAGTATTTCTTTCACAACAATCACAATATAAGCAGTAAGCAAGAAGGGTATAATACACCCCACCACCAGCAGGGACACAAGCAGAGACAAAAACAAAGCTTAAGTAGAGAAACCAAAAGCACAAAATACACATATAAACTTAATATCATAACATAAAACTTCAGGCCCTTTGTGATCGTATATATAGTATAAAATAGTATAGACGATAAATGATGATGAGAATATTTTTGTCATGTGACAAAAGACACTGGCAATCAATGCCAAAATACCATGAAGAAAAAAAAAAAAAACTGTAGCAGGCAAAAATGCCAGGCGATCAGCAAGCAGTACAATGTGGGTGAATCTAAAACTATCCAACAAAACAAAATGCTGGTGTTGGAGTTTGTTATGGTTTGGAGAACATGGGCGGACTAGGTTATAAGTGACATCCTTGATATGGCAGAGGATATTTTATAGGTTGCTGTACCTTGAATTGTGAGCGTGGCTGTTTCTAAGATCCTTGTTTGACAGCTGTACTTGGTTACCATGTTGGAACTGTGAGGTTTCTTCTTGAGGATGTTGAGCCAATCCCATGTTTCTTTGAGCCAGCTGTTCTAAGTACCTGTGTGCACACACTTGTTCACTTCACCTAAACCATTTCCCCATTGCAAGTGAATCTGTGTGGTTAGCTTTTCAGAAAAATAAAGTGAATGATAACCAGGTAAACAGTCAAAGGGGTTCAGGTCTATGGCTGAGTGGCACATTTAATTCTGGGTAGAATCAGCACAAGTAAGAAACTGAGCCCTTTTTGTTTTTATTTTAGAGCAAAGGCTCCTCAAAAAAAAACAGACATTTTCTACATTTACCAATTCCACTTAGCTTGTAGGTAGTAGCTGGTCATGAGGCTTATTGAGACTAACAGTTTCTCCAAGATTCTGACCCACACACTGCAGGTAAAACTGTGCCTGGATGATGTCTTTAGGGATCCCATTGAAATTAAACATGTGAATAAAGTATAGTAGATTTGAAAGGATGGATAAAACAGGCACAGGGACACAGATGTGGGGGTTTTGTGAGCGAGTCTGTGATGATGCACTGTGTCTTGTATGCCAGCAGTGTATCACAAGATGAATCAGTGAATGTCATAATAAAAGGCCATCCATGGTTGATGTGTCCTGTGTCTATACTGTAGGTTTATGTGTTTCTGTTAAAGAAACCTCTCAAACTGGTTTGAGAGTGATTTATCTGTAAATAGCCCACAGTAGACCTCTTACTAAGCAGGAGAAGGGCAGTATGTGTTCCACCTTCTGGTCCTTTTTGTGAGACACAAAGTCTACTTTGGTGTTCTTGGAGCCCCTCCCTCGGAGCCTATTCACTCACTCACTCAACCTTTATACCGCTTTATCCTGTATTCAGGGTCGCGGGGACCTGGAGCCTATCCCAGGAGACTTAGGGCACGAGGTGGGGTACACCCTGGACAGGGTGCCAATCCATCGTAGGCATACACACATACACTCACTCACACACTCATTCACACACACGACGGGCAATGTGGGAATGCCAAATAGCCTAATCTACATGTATTTGGACTGTGGGAGGAAACCGGAGTATCCGGAGAAAACCCCCCAAGCATGGGGAGATCATGCACAGTCCAAAAACTCCTTGCACACAGAGATGGGAATCGAGCCTGGCCAGGAAACGAACCCAAACCCTGGAGGTGCAAGGCGACAGTGCTAACTACTACGCCACCGTGTAATGTATGCAAAATTAAATAAAGGGAGATTTAAATCAATTTACATTTATTTGCCTTTTACATGAAGCTGACTGGAGTAAATGGTCAAGTACACATTTAAAATACTTAACATGGGTTTCCAGAGTGTGGGAAAAGATGAATTTATCATCAACTTATGTAACCACTAATTTTTTTAACATGCAGATTAAGACATTGTTTATGAGACATTGGAAGATTGATGGGCCACAAAAGAGCCAACATGGCAAGATGCAGTACTTGTACAGTAGTTGCCAATGGTGGTGTCAAAGGTCATCTCCTACTAATCTCCTTTGGATTGCCATGACTTCTTGCCAGCCCAAACTCAAAATCTTAACAAGAAGGCAAGTTAGAAGCAAAATTAGAAAGTAGATTGGAAAGATTAGATTAGAAATATTTTGAAAGATGGTTGACTTGGTAATGCAGGTTTAATAAACACTAAGAGTTACTTTGTGACTAACGTCTTTAGGGTTACGTCCGTAACCCCAGTTCCCTAAAGGGGAACGAGACGCCGTGTCACGAAGTGACAGCTATGGGGATTGCTTCCAGAAATCGCGTCTTGAAGACATATCTAATCAACTTCATATCTACGATGTCATCGCCTTAGCGACGCAGCCGCGTCTGACGTCGGCACGCGGAAGAGTATAAATAGGTGTCAGACAAACCTACTACAGCTTCCGAAAGTTCACAAGCGCCCAGGCGCATATAAGTATGGCAACGTGACGCAGCGTCTCGTTCCCCTTCAGGGAACTGGGGTTACGGACGTGACCCTAGAGACGTTCCCTTTCAGGGGAACTTCGAGCCGCGTCACGAAGTGACAGCTATGGGGACGAGAATGCCCACTCCGCCATGCTTATAGGTGACTGGCCTGAGCCGAGAGCACCTGAGAGGACGGAGTTGGGTCGAGGTCGACGGCGTAAAATTTAACAAATGTGTGCGGGGTGGACCACCCGGCGGCGTCGCAGACCTCTTGAGGTGTCGCCCCCGCAGCCGAGCCTTGGAGGCCGCCATACCTCTGGTGGAGTGCGCCCAGACTGAGAGCGGAGAAGCTTCACCAACTGCACCATAAGCCATGGGAATGGCCTCCACAATCCATCTACTGAGCGTATGCTTGGTCGCTGGTAAACCCCTCTTTTGGGGGCCGAAGCACACGAATAGCTGGTCAGACTGCTCCACGCCGAGGAGACGTGGACATAGTGACGGAGAGCTCTAACCAGGCAGATAAGGTTTAGCCTCTCCTGTTCCGGCGTCAGGAAGGGTGGAGGACTGAAGGCCTTGAGCACCACTGGCCTGGTCACTCTAGTAGGGTCCTTGGGAATATATCCAGGTCTTGGATGTAGACATGCCTTGACTAGCCCAGGGGCAAAGTCAAGACAGGATGGTGCTACCGAGAGCGCCTCCAGATCACCTACCCTCCGGAGAGACGAGATGGCCAGGAGGAGGAGGGTCTTCAGTGTTGCACACTTCTCGTTACTGTCCGTGAGTGGTTCAAACGGAGCCCGAGACAGACCCTCCAACACCATGGTGAGGTCCCACGAGGGTACCCTGGAGTGAACTGAAGGTCTTAACCTCCACGCGCCACGGAGAAAACGGTACACTAGTGGGTCACGGCCCCGAGATCTTTTCCCCGCAGGGGAGCGGAATTCGGAAATGGCGGCCACATAAACTTTTAAAGTGGACGGGGCTGACCCAGCAGAGAACCGCTCCTGCAGGAAGTCCAGTATGGTCCCGACAGGGCACTGAGCGGGATCCAACAGCCGGTTCTTGCACCATGAGGTGAAAACCCCCCATTTGGCAGTGTACAATTTTCTCGTGGACGGGGCTCTAGAGCTAAGTATGGTGCTGACTACTTCCTGGAAAAAGCCAGCGTCTATGAGGTGCGCCTCTTCAGAGGCCACGCCCATAGATTCCACAGCTCAGGTCATGGATGGAGAATCGATCTGTGAGCTTGGGACAATAGATCCCTCCTGATCGGCAACTGGAGAGGCTGTCCGTCCAGGAGAGACATTATGTCTGAGAACCATATCCGGGTGGGCCTGCGAGGGGCCACTAGAGGGAGCCGATCTTTCCGCTGGCGGACCCGCTCTAGAACCGCCGGGAGCAATGCGACAGGGGGAAAAGCATACAGGCGTCTGCGTGGCCACTGATGCACTAGGGCATCCAGGCCTAGAGGCGCTGGGTGTACAAGGGAGAACCAGAGTGGACAATGGATCGTGTCGCGAGACGCGAACAGATCGACCTCTGCTCGCCCGAACTCCCTCCAGATCATCTCGACCACCTCTGGATGCAGAGGCCACTCCGTTGCTGACAACCTCTGTCTGGACAGAAGGTCTGCCCCCTGATTGAGGCACCCTGGGACGAACATTGCCCGTAACGAGAGGAGCTTGCCCTGGCCCCACAGGAGGATCTGGGACGCCAATTTGCACAGTGAGCGTGAACGCAGACCCCCCTGATGATTGATGTAGGCGACCACCGCTGTGTTGTCGGTGCGAACCAACACATGCTGGCCCCTGACATCTGAAAGGAAGTACTTCAACGCTAACCAGACTGCCATCATTTCAAGAGCATTTATGTGCCAGTCGCGCTGATGTTCCTTCCATAGGTCCTGTGCGGAGCGGCCCCTGTAGATCGCTCCCCATCCTGTTCATGAGGCGTCTGTTGTCAGTGTCACACGGTGGCACGTGGCGCCCAGAACAGGGCCTTGGGACAGAAACCCAGGCTTCTTCCATACCCCTAGCGCCCGAATACAACGGGATGAAGCCCGAATTACGCGGAACGAACTTCCTTTGGAGGAGAAACCCTTGGTTTTGAGCCACCACTGGAGCGGCCTCATGTGCAGCAGGCCGAGCGGTATTATGCTTGATGCTGCTGCCATAAGGCCCAGCAGCCGCTGGAAGCTCCTCACAGTGACAGCGCGGCCTAGTCTGATGCCCTTGACGGCTAGAAGGAGTGACTGAATGCGAGCCGGCGTGAGGCCACTCATCCGAGTGGAGTCCCATATGATGCCCAGATAAGAGGTGACGCATGACGGGGTATGCACACTCTTCTTGACGTTTAGCCGTAACCCCAGCACTCTGATGTGACCGAGAACTAAGTCTCGATGACGGGCTACCATTTCTGCAGAGTGGGCAAGAATCAGCCAATCGTCGATGTAATTCAGGACTCTGATACCTGACAGACGAAGTGGGGCTAAGGCCGCATCCACCACTTTTGTGAAAGTGCGGGGTGACAGAGCTAGGCCGAATGGAAGCACCCGATACTGGTACGCCTCGCTCCCCAAGGCGAACCTCAGGAACTTCTGATGTTGAGGAAAGATGGAGACGTGGAAGTACAGATCTGGCCTTAAAAAACGCACGTTTTCGGAAAAGGGATCCCACGACTTGCCGCGAGTGCGCGCGGCAAGCTGTGAAAATGCCCTTCAATACCTGTAGGGGGCAGTCGTGTTTCAGTCTAAAGTATTGTGTGTCTACTGAAGCCGAAAAATGCTATGTCTCTTAGGCGCCCATTGACGGCAAGCGACAGAGCTCATAAACGTGTCAAGCTCAAACTGATATGTATTTATTCTTCATTTTCATTCAGAATTATTATTATTAGTAGTAATAGTAGTTCTCCAAATTTATTATTATTATTATTATTGTAACGCACCCGCGCGTGTGCAAAAGGACTACAAAGATGTATGACGTTAGCCTATATTTACGCGCTTTCAACGCAGACGGGTACTGGTGGCTCAGTGGTAGGTGATTCGCCCGCCATGCGGGAGACCCGGGTTCGATTCCCAGCCAGTGCTCAAAATGCCGGTGCTATTCGCTAAAATACCATGATATAGCCATTACATTATTAACTTATGCTTCAGTACTAAATGCATGTTTGCAATTGAGAATTTTTTTTCTTAAGCTATGAAACACATTAGCACTCACCACACAGTTGCTGTAATTTAATGATTATCATAAGCAAAAAGTGTAAAACAAAGGATTCACATTTATTACATTTTCACCCAGAGCGGGATTCGAACCAGGGTCTGGACGATTTTATAGGATATACGGATATTATACAGATATTATTTAAGCAACGCCACACCACGTGGAAAGCAACAAAAATGCTTCAATTTCATTGGCTGTTACTGAGTGTCAGCTATTCACGACTGGCCCCCGCGGAACACAGAATCCCCGGGCTTCGACTGCGCTTTCTCCATTCGTTATTACAGGGGCGGACTGGGACCAAAAAGTGGCCCTGGACTTCCTGGCCCACAGCAGCCCACACCATAATACATTGGCTCATTAATGTGGAGATACATTTTTAACACCAGTTATTAGTATAAAAATATAACACAATACAGAAATCAATGCTATTTAAACATGTTATTTGAAGTATCACTGAACATATATTGGGTCAAAGAAACGAAAAAAAAGAACATCAAGACAAATATAAATCTATAAAGACAATATTTTAAAAAGAAATGGCAATAAAACTGAACAGGTAAGCTGAAATAAAATCAGTAGCAGCAGTAGCTCACGCTAGTAAACTAGTTACTTATTTTAATTATTATGGTAGTCAATATTAACATGAAATAATGCTGAGAAACATTATTTCAATTAATATTGACCACCATCATAATAACTAGCACAAGTTAGTGCTGCTACTAATTTTATTCTGTTTGATTGCCATTCTTTTTACTTGGCTCTGGTAGATCAGGGGAGACGTGTTGGTCATCATCAGCATATATTATGATGTGGGATGTGGTGCGCTGCTGGATACAGCCTCACTGTCCCTGACCTGTTATAGGCAGAATCTGTTCATTTGAAGCATTTCACAGCATTTACCTCTAAAGCTTTTTCTTATTTTCGCGTAACCTTTTCTTCTTCCTGCTTTTCATTCATGGAAATTATTATTAATTTGCTCAGAAAATTCGCTGCATCGAGAAAGGATCAATATCTAAAAATTTAAAGATGCCCACGTGTGTGGACAAAGAATACAAAAGTGTATAATCTTTAATAAAGTTAATCTAATACAATATTGTTTCCAATGCTGAAGCAAACATGATTTAGTTTTAGTCTATTCATTGAATACAACGCGACAGCGCGCTCCGAGGTGAAGCGCACCCACAGTTACTGTAATCCCCCATCTCACCTTTACAACAGGTGTGAAGTCACCAAACCGGTTTCGCTGCTGGGGGAATTCACAGAATTGGGGGTTTTTAAAACAAATTAACAAGACCGAGCGGACGTCAGACAGGGGGTTTGGTTGGTTAGAAGTGGCGCTGACGGGGGTGGGGCGGGAGGGAGTCTCGCCCGCGGAGCAATTCAGTGTAGAACCGCCACTGCCTATTTTCCACCACATCGCGGACTTCCCTGATCTCCATCTCCGCGCTTTGCTTTTATAATGTGGAGCAAGCCCGAGATAATATTAACGTAGAATTCATCATTCAAAGTTATTCATATCAGTGTAAGTGTCAGTAAGTGTGATTTGAAAAGTGCTATAACTCCACCTGCTACAGTTTCAGCCCAGTGGAACAATCTGACTACATGTGAAGTGCCATGAAAAAGTATTTGCCCCTTCCTATTTTTTTTCTTTGCATATTTGTCACACTTGTATAGGTGGAATTTCACCTAAACACTTTAGGTGAGAACGTATATGTTAATATATACATATGAGATACAGGTGAGAACAGCTGATTCACACTTGAATAGAGTGAATAATTTGCATATTCACTCAATAATCTGATTCACAAAAATTCTCAATAATCTGATTCACACTTGAATAGAGTGAATAATTTGCATTTGAATGTTGTCTGGCATTGTAAGCACACGCAGTGACACTAACAGAACAATAGGATTAATAGGAATAGGAGGCACTACAGAGGAGAATTTTAATTTAGACTATAAAAAAATTAACCTGCGTCTATTTTTAGGCGTGCCAGCTGCCACTTTTTAGTCTTATAATGCTAAATAATATAATGATCCCGGGTTTGCACCCTGCGCTATAAAATACGAATACGACGGCCATCCGCGGACAGCAGCTCCTGCCTCCGTCCGCTCGCGCTTGCTCTTCTTTGAAGTCTGGGGCGCGTTCCAATTGCCCCGTTTGCATGCCGCACTTCCGCGTTGTGTGCGCGCGTCTCATTCACACCGCGTAGTAAAATCCACTGTAAACCAACAAACCCCGAGTATTTTATAGCGCGGATGAACCCGGGATCATTAGCAAGGAGAGCTCTTCTTCACTATTCATGCCTAATTCTGCAGCCCCGCTTCGTCGTATATCTGAAGGAGAGGCCGCCTAACTAGTGAGCGAGGAGCGATATTGATTTGGGCGCACGCCGTGACAGGTTGAAAAAGAACTATTGTCCTCAAAAATGTAACAGATGAGGACTCTGATTAATGTGCAAAAACTATATAATAAAACTATATAAGACTACATGCCTTTATAAGACTCAACTTTTATTTAAGCGCACTCACAATAACGAAAAAACGTGATTTTATAAATGTTTGAAAGCAAATAAGGTGCGCTGCTCTGTATTGTTTTTGGTGAACTTGAGCGCGTCAGAAAATGAACGCAAACGTTTTTTTAAATGGTCAGAGTCAGTCTGCTTGCTGTTTTCCCGACGCGTTCATAATCATTAGTCTACTTCTGCCGGTGCGCTCTGGAAAACTCCATGCATGCGGCTGAGCGCTGATTAAAACTATGGAGTAAATTAAAGAGAAGAATCACGATGCCGAATCGAAGTCCTGAGTCCAAACCTCATTTAAATTAAATTAACAAATACCATAAGTAAAATAAAAAAAAACAATAGCCCACGTTTAGAAACCGTTTATAAATTCTTTCCGACATGAGTTGGCCCGGTGTTATGCGCAGAGCCCCGGGAGATTTCCTGAAGCTCCGAAATCACTGGGGCATTTTTTCTAAATAGATGCTATTGTTAATAACTGATGGAGGTTTGGGGCTGTACACACACACATTTTTGAGGGGTTTAAAACGAATTAGTCCGAGCAGACCTACATGTAAGGTGAGAAGTGAGTAACTGCGCGCGCTGTCGCGGTGTATATATTGTACAACACGCGTTTATCAACCTACATAAAAACGCTGCCTTTAAAAAACGCTTTATAAAAACGCTGCCTTTTGTAAAGTGAAAGTACTTTACAAAAGACAAACTGCTTTATTTCAGTCATGAATTCACAATCACATCACATTCCAGCTATTATTTCCAGCCGTGGTTAAATAATGTATGATATAATTATTAAATGCTGGACACAAACAGCAAATATAATGATTATTATAAAATGCCAGAAGAAGCTCGTGGTCATAAAATAATATTTACTTAATAATATAATATATATAGTTCATTCATGTCTTCTGATGATGTCGACACATTTTTTACGTTTTAAATAAGATAAGTTGGCATATTCACGAATCAGGACATTCGCATAGTTAAGACTATCAGCCTACTATCAGGAAATTAAATTAATTTCAACACCATGTAAACCGAGACATTGCCATGTCTTTCACTGTTTTGTCCCTGTTAAAACATTACAAAAAATATATAAGAAACTTATTAAGAATTTTAAAGCACGAATTTGGGCATCTCATTTTATTATTATGAAAATAATATGAAGCACACATACACACATTCATCATGAAAGATCTGTTGTAAAGCAAAATAAAATTCATGTTTGCTTCAGCATTGGGAACAATATTGTTTTAGACTAAGTAATTATACACAATTCTTCGTTGTACAGTACTTGGTCCGGCGTTTAAATAAAGTCCTTCCATGCGCCATCTGGCGGATATTCAGTGAAGCACAACACATTTATTTAAATTCACGAATGTTGCTTATGGCAAGTTGCGGCGCGCCGCGCGCTAAATTGAGGCATCCCGCGGGAAAACACGCGCAGTCTTAATGACCACATCTGTACGCGTCCTTCAAGTCTATCGTGACGAACCAGTCGCCTGGTCGGATCTGGGTCACAACGTGCCTGAGCGTTAACATTTTGAACCTGTACTTCCTCAAACTGCGGTTCAGAACTCGGAGGTCCAGAATTAGCCGCAGTCCCCCACCTTTCTTGGGAACGATGAAGTAGCGGCTGTAAAAGCCGCACTCTATTTGGGACTGAGGAATCTTTTCGATAGCCCCCTTTGCCAGGAGAGCCTTCACCTCCTCTTCCATCACCTGGGACTGCTCCGGTTTCACTAGTGTACCTAGTACACCGTTGAACCGTGGTGGGGGGCTTCTGAACTGAATCCTGTAGCCCTCTCCCACCGTACGCAGAACCCACTGAGACACACCTGGAAGAGCCTTCCACTCGTTCATGTGTTCTACTAGAGGAACCAGCCTGACGGGACTGTTTCCTGGTGATGGGGGCCTCGAAGAGCTGAGTGGAGCCAAGCTCGTGGCTCCTGGTTGCGGTCGCCGAGAAGAAGCATTAACGGCCCCATGGGCCGATGAACGCTGAACCCCTCGGGGGAGCCGCCGCAACCTGGACCCATCAGGGTAATGAGCCTTTGGTGGCAGCGCTCCTGGCCATGATAACTTGGCGTAGATCTTGGCCATAAGAGGGCTGCCGCCCAGAGCGCCGCCTACTGCGTCTGCCTGAACCTTTCTGCTTCTGCGGGGGCTGACGAGCAGCGACACTCTGTCTCTGAGTCAGACGATGGGAGGACCTTGAGCTGGTGCTGTGCTGATCAGTGGCGGCATGCACATAATCAGCTCGGAGAGGGAATATGCTGGAGAACGCTGCCTCGTTCTTCTGAGATTTCCGGATAGTGGCGGCGACGTCGTGGACGGCACCGCCAAAAAGCCCGGAAGGCGAGATCGGCGCGTCTAGCAGAAGCTTCCGATCCTTTTCCCCAAAGGACGCCAGGTTGAGCCACAGATGCCTGTAGGCAACCACATTGGCCGCCATAGATCTACCCAGGCACCGTGCTGCCTCCTTAGCCGCCCTAATGGAGAGATCGGTGGCGCGACGCAGCTGCTTAACTGCATCCGGGCCAACTCCCTCTCCTTCGTCCAGCTCCTGCAGAAGGTGAGCCTGGTATGCTTGCAGCAGACTCATAGTGTGCATGCAGGCTGCAGACTGACCCCCTGCCGTATAAGCTGTACTAATGATCTTAGCAGATGTACGGCATGGTCTGGACGGGAGCACTGGGGGCCTGAGTGACGACGCCGAAGTCGGAGACAGATGTCTCGCGAGATCACCCTCGATCTCCGGCATCGCCCCATAACCTCTTTCATGGCCCTGAATCAGGTTAGAATAATCATATGTGAAAGGGCCGAGAACACGAGAAGAATATGGCTTTTTCCAGGAACGTGTTAGTTCATGATGCACTTCCTGGAAAAAAGGCAGATCCTTCCTTGAAGGTTTAATCCTAGGTTCTAGGATGTGTTCGCCCCATTTTCCTCGAACTCGTGCTTCCTGCTGAACTTGTGGCCAGGAAATATCGAATTTCTCCGTAGCCTGAACTAAACACTCAAGCAGATCTGTATCACCTATAGGGGGATCATGTTTCACTGGCTTGCGCACTACATGTCTGAATCAGACACTCGGAGATGCCGAGGCGAGCTAGCGGCTAGCACTAGCGGCACACTAGCGGTGCAAGGAATAAACCCCACGGGATCTAAAACCTCTGAGGACCCGCTGTCCGAACCAGAGAAGGTGGAAACTAAGCTATCGTTAGCTGCCTCCTCCAGCTCGATGCGGGAGCCCCACGAACGCACGCTCCGCCTGAGAGGCGCCGCGTCGCCGGCTTTCAAGGTAAACAAACGCAGGCGAGCACGAAGGGCTCCGCCGGAGAGGGTAGCACAACTTTCGCATTCCTCCCCGGTCAGAGACGCTTCAGCGTGCTCTGCGCCTAGGCACATCACACACAGAGTGTGTGTATCACCCGGCTCGATGAGCCTGGAGCATGGATGAATGCAGCGCTTAGCCGCACACATAGTGCCTGATTTAGTAAACATGAGTCTACGTGTTTTATTCTCTTTTTTTTTGAAGGATCAGTGTTCTGTCTCTGCTTGTGAAGCGAAGGAAGCTGTAGTAGGTTTGTCTGACACCTATTTATACTCTTCCGCGTGCCGACGTCAGACGCGGCTGCGTCGCTAAGGCGATGACATCGTAGATATGAAGTTGATTAGATATGTCTTCAAGACGCGATTTCTGGAAGCAATCCCCATAGCTGTCACTTCGTGACGCGGCTTGAAGTTCCCCTGAAAGGGAACTGAATGTCCAAAGTTTATTTATGTAGGCATCAGTGAGAACAGGTGGAAATGGTTAGAACTAGTAAATGTGCCTGTGTTGGTTCAACAAAACAGCTATGCAAACACTAACTTTATTTCTCTATGTAATCCCTTGTTAAACGTATGCGCTTATACACACGTAGGTTCCCACACACATCTGGTCTACAAGTTGTTAACAAGTAATCCATCAATTTTGTGTTCTACCCAGTGAATAGACAAACTGCCGTGCAGTCTGAGTCAGTGTAGCTGGGCATCGTCATTTACAAACCTTACCATCGAAGCGTTCCATTCCAATATCTTAATATTACACTCTGGAGTCGCATCACTGTACAGTGCTTGAAGTGTTCTGTAAATGTAAATCACTTGTATGCTTTCATTGGCAAGACATTTCATCACAGGTCACACTTGGTTTGACTTTTAAGCCACAATTTGTTTGTAGGCCACAAATTTGTTTGATTGTGATACAACAGGCACAATATTATTATTGTGAATGCTCCAAAGTACCTTTAAAGTCTTCCTTAAAAATAAATTCTTTTTTGTGTGCTATATGTTTTTCCATAGGCACAGCTTGTCTCTCAGCACCAGATAAAAGAGGTGGAGGATGAAAACTCTAAACTACAAAATCAACTGAAGGAGCTGAATCAGGAGTACAGAGCCCGTCTCATACACTACATTAAAGACATTACGGTACACACTAATACACACAAATAGGGTGACTGGGCGAGTTTGTATTAATTTAGCTGTCACAGGAAGTGTATACTCTGCGGTTCTTTCTTTGTTAAAGAGCTGATGTTTAGCTCCCATGAGGTCTTGGGTGATGGTAGAATTTGTGGAAGGACCCCACAATTCTAACAGTCACAATTTTGTGTGAAATAGGCGGGTTGGGGTGGATTCTTGCAAAAATTTACCAGTATCTGTAATTTAGACCAATAAGGGTCCTGTCAAAATTCTGCCATTCATTTGATTGATAACTGGAGGTGCAGGTGTTTGTGTACTGTACATGAAGAAGAGTAAATGAGAAAGGACAAAGCATTGTGGGTAAAATGGTGCTAATGGTAAGGGAGTGAGAGATGTGATTAGACAGATTGACATCCTGCTTCCTGTCCATCATGAAGTCTGTAATCACAATGCAGGTGGAGTCGAACAGCCTTACATGGGGAGCTTCACCTGCAGAAGGGCTTGGATGATAGTGTTAAACCACAAACAGGATGTTGGAATCATTTCTTGTACATAGGTGGAGGTAAACTGCAGGGGGTTCGGGAGTGTGTCTCCAATGTCTTTAAGATCTATCCATATGTCACAGGCTCGCATGCTTTATGTACCGAGCAGAAGATACATCGATTTCACAAACTGTACAAGCGTTTGACTTGGAGGCAGTAAGATGACAACCGAAGAGTGCAACAGTTGTAATACAATTTAGGGCCAGGGGTAGCTTAGTGGTTAAGGCAATGGACTACGGTTCAGAAGATCCCAGGTTCAAACCCCACAACCACCAAGTTGCCACTGTTGGGCCCTTGAGCGCGGCCCTTAACCCTCAACTGCTCAGATGTGTAATGAGATAAAAATGTAAGTCGCTCTGGATAAGAGCGTCTGCCAAATGCCTAAATGTAATTTTATTACTATATTACGAATGGATGATCAGTTTGTCAAATTTATTTATCTTCTGCTCGATACATAAAGCCTGTGACGTATTTTTGACGTATATTATGTATGTTTTGTCTTATACTAGAGTTTACAAACCCACATTTTTGCACAACCTTAGGCCAATATGTAACAATGTTTATTAGTACACACATGTCTCTTTTAACAGCTACCTTACCCCATACATTTAGAGTTACAAGCTAGAGTATTGCATGTCTCCAGTGAGATATTGGAGATGTCAGTGAGCACAGTGCTTCTGGGTGGAGGGAAAGACAGAGGCTGTTATGGCTACAACCTGTTAATGTGCCTTTCTGGGAATTGTGTTATTGTTTGGTGGAGCACTGAGCAACTGTGTATTGACCTTGACTACCACTATATTGGAGATGTCCATTTATCTCAAATCAATAGCTGAACTTATTTTGGGTTGTTAGCAAGTTGCAGGTAGTGTGGAGTACTCACAAAGATCCTTAACAGCTTCACTGTTTCACATTTAAATGTAAAATTATAAACAGTCCCCTTAGATGTTGAGTTACAGCTGACTTTGATATTTGGAAAAAATAAATAAACAAAAGTGTGAACTTCTTGGATATAAAATAGAAAATTATAGCTACTGATTTAATCTAATATTAAGTGCTGCGTTGTTAAAGAACTAAACTTTTCCAATCTGTCAGGGTAGAGCACATACCATATTAAACTGAACAAGACTGTAAGGACCTTACTAAACTGTACTGAACTGTATAATACTGTATGTATGCATTCATCAAAGGCAGCCTATTTATAAAACTGACTATAAATAAGTGCAGACTGGCTTAAAGTCATTTACATTTAGCACTGTGACTGTAATTGTGTGTGTATCTACAGGAGTGTGTGCACAAAGATGATGATGCCAATGTGCAGCTGAAGGAGTATGTGGATGCAATGTTGAAGGAAGTGAGAGTGTCCTATCACTCCAGAGAGGAGCAGCTGACAAGCGCACTTAAAAACTACCGCAAACGCCTCCACAACCTCAGTAACACACACCACCTACTGCTCATTGCCTACAGGTACACAAATATGGACACACACACGCACACACACACACAGTAGCTGCTGGTGGAGAGCCCGTGTGTGTGTTGCAATGTTTATGCATGCTGATGTTCTATACAGATGTTCTGGTTTGCATTTTGTTTGACTAACTCCATAATATCCAATCACATCTTCTCAAAACTTGTGGCTTCCCTTAAATAGAAAACCTTAAAAATATAACTCTAAATTGACCCCGGGTGCACTACCGTTACTCTCCGGTAGGTGACGAGTAATAATTAGACATGTTCAGAATACATTCATCAATACAACTCCATGTTCAAGCAGTGCTGGGAGAGTTGCTTATACGGTGTTAGTTATCTTGTTAAAAAGTGTTAAAAGTAATTATTTCATCAAAGTAATGTTACTTGGTACATTTGATTACTGATTACTTTTCTAACAAATAACTTTTCTAAGTGTAACCTAGCATAAGCAATTTCCCCCTGGGATTAATAAAGTTCTTTGAATCTTGAACCTTGAAATAATTTAAAGTGGGCAGTAAAGTTAAAACCATGCATTTAAGCCAGGGAGGGAAAACCTCACAACGGTACTAAACTCAGCTGTCAAACATTAGTTTAAAGCTTTTAACCGTTTTCAAATTTAGCCTTTTCAGATTGAAAACAGTATTTTTTAAGATCATTAAAATCATACTCACACACCATGGAATGTCTTTATATAACTCTCTGTTGTCTGTCACTGAGGTTCTTGATTTTGTTTTCTATTTTGTATTAAGTATAAACTGAGTTTACTTTTCCTTGTACTTAATTATAGGTGTATCAACCCCTGAGCGGTGCATCAACAATGCCAACATTAAAGTCTTCTGTTATAAATAATTGCCTTTTGTCTTAAGTCAGTAGTGGTCTATGTCAGTCTATGGTTATAATAGTTATAATACCATTATGGTTATAACCTTTCCAAATTAAAAAATGACTAATAATATATATTTTTGTCAAATGTGTCTGTTAGCTATCAAGCAATTAGTTTGGTATGATGGAGATAAAACAAACATGTAGGAAATTATGTAACCTTCAACCTTCCCAATTTCTAACTGGGCTTGGGACTGGCTGGCTATTATGGGGTGTGGCCACCCACCGACATCAATGCTCGAACCCAGATCCGCAGATCAACTATAGAGAGAGATATAACTCCCCTGTATTTACTAACATTTTAATTAGTAACTGGAATGAAATTTTTTTTATCAGTAAATGTAAGATATTACAATTACATTAATTTTTGTAGTTAAATTACATAAGACGTTTACATGTAACTACTTACACAACGGTCTGTTGTCACTTACACAATCCTAAAAAGAGGCCATTACAGGAGTGTTTGTGTTTGAGTGTCCTCTGGTGGTCACTCCCAGACACAACATGTTTTATTTTTATTTTACAAAATCTTCACCACACTGCAAAATGCACTTGGCTTTTTTTCAGTAACATAAACTGATATTTTGTCTTCCTAAAATCTTAGCGATAAAAAGAGAGTATGTTTGTAGCTGCTATGACTTAAATTGAAGTTGTTACTTACTGTTATTAAAAAAATAATCAACTTCAGGGTCTTAACAGTAACTCCACTACATCACACCACACAGGCAGTCTAGGATACTAGAGATACTCTGGGAGAATCATGTTTACCTTATATGAATTTTTTTCCAGAATGCAGCGAGAGCAGATCCTGGTGCACACTGGGCATGGTCTGGAGGCGGGGCCACCTGAAGCACACTTCATCTCTGCAGAGGTGGAACTTAGAGGAGAGCCTGAGAAAGAACTACAGAGGCTGAAAGAGGACAAATCTCGCCTGGAGACACAACAGGTGGGGGGGTGGGGGGGGGGGGGTGCTGGAGAGTGAGAAAGAGAGAGATAAGGGGAGATTAGCACTGATTAGTAATGAAGTGTAATCCTTATGACTATTGTTAATGATTTAGGTATCTCTGCTGTCACAGCCCTCTCAGAAGTGAGTGTTAAACAGTCTATTTTTTTTTTTATCTTTAAACCATTGATTTATTGTATTTATTTAACATTCACTTATTCATTTAATATAAATGCTATGCAGTGCAGCTCTCACTGAGGAAGCCTGGGCGGATGTCAGAAAGCAACTCAAAGAGATTGCACTTACTGCACAGGTAGTAGTGACAACCACCACATCAACATCGCATCTATAGCCATAGCAACAGCCTCTCCTTTTACAGTGACATCGTCCAGGTAAAGGTGTGCCATAAACATAAAAATGCTATCACTTCCCAAGGAGATGCATGAAAAAGAGCGTGTGGAGCTCGTCACCCGGGCAACGGTTGCTGAGCAGCAAGTGAAGGAGCTGCAGGAGTACGTCGATAATCACCTGGGCAGGTAAACAAAGACTTTTCTATAGATTCTCAATTTTATTATTAATACATATTGTTACATGGTGCCGATTGGAGAGCCACACCACGAGATGTAATAAAATTAATAAGAGCCCTAACGCAGGGCTTCCGAGAGGGTAAATGAAATAGGACTTAATGAGAGTGCTTATGATGTGTACACTTATAACATATCTCCATTTGGAGATAGCGTGGGATTATTAATTAATGATCTCTGCCATCTGCTTGAGACAGAATGGGGCTCTGGAAAATTAAAAATAACTCTATATTCTCTTGAGATGACTCCACCCTTGCAGAGGATTTATGTGTGTTTTATGTGGTTAACACTTAAGGGGTACTGGGGCAGAAGGCACTAGGACTGGCGGTGCCCATCCCTGAGACCTTTATCGTTACATATATTGGTGTTAACTATCTACTCTACTCTTTGTTATACTGTAGTTAACTGTGTGTGTGTGTGTGTGTGTGTGTGTGTGTGTGTGTGTGTGTGTGTGTGTGTGTGTGTGTGTTCAGATACAAGCTAGAAGTTACTCGGTTGAGGAGGATGCTGCAGCTGGAGGTGGGACGATCACAGAGCACTGAAGCACCTAAGCTCCACCCTCTATGCCAATCACTCAATAAGACCAGCTATGAGATATAAAGACAGTATAAATCACAAAATGCAATAAAAAATTATTTTTAAAAAATTAGTTTAAATTAGTGTACCTTTTAGGGCAAATATCAGTTTGCTTCAACATAAAGTGGCAAGCTAATTACAATCTCTAAACCATGTGTGCTTTAGTGTTTTCTTAAAACAGACAGATCCTTGTCTAATAAAATGTTAGAGTGGAAAATGTACCAGTTGGGTTTAATGTTCTCATATTAAAATGCTCATTATTCTTTTGTGAGCAAATTCAGCACTATACTATGCAAGTAACAATTACAAAATGAAATAATATCACTGGTACCACCCTGAAGTTAACAACTTTCGTATAACTGCATGTACAAATCAAATAAAATCAAGTCAAATCAAAACTTAAATTTGAAAATAGAAAACAGACTTGGTATTAAGTTTTTAGAACATGACACAGAGTGGGCCCTTAAATGTACAATTTCAAGTGTGTCTAGTTTTTTTTTAACATGTTTAGTATTTATATGGTGTGTGTGTGTGTGTGTGTGTGTGTGTTTGAGTCAGGTGTTGGCAATCAGTAACCACCTGAGATGGTATGAACATGTATGATGGGACTTGCAGTCCTCAATTACTATGTTTGTAGGTTGTGTTGGATTCTGTAAGATGTAGTAAGGCAGCAATTTCCACATATACATGACGGAGCCAGGCCAGGCAAACCCCTTTAAGACTGCGGCACTGGGAAGTCTGGCTGGTGAACAAGGAAATCTTGGCATAGCAGTAGGGCCAAAGCTCTCCCAGTGACTAAAGTACTGATACTATTTACATTAAAGTTATCCAGAGACTGGATGTAGACTGTGTTCACTGGTTACTCATGATACCACAGTATTAGAAAATATGCTCTGCTGTCTGGAATTGCGAAAAAGGCGATGTGACTTGAGAATAAAATGTTCAGTAGTGACCAGGATAGTCCAATACTTCTGAAAGTCAGTTGCAAATTGTGACCAGGTATGTTGTGGCCTGGGGGGAGGCATGAGTTTACGAGTTGGCAGGGTATAAGGTACAGGGTGTCTGTGGTTGGAGAAGTGTGGGTAATCAGGTTGTCTCTGCGATTATTATTATTATTTTCATTTGTGGTGCTGCTTAGACTGTTTTTAATACAGGAAGTTCAAACAAAGAGTGCAGAAAAGAAAGACCATGAGTCTTGCATCCAGTACATATTACTCACCTGTCTGGTGTTGGCTCGTTCCTCTTTTGGGAGCTGTTGACACCAGGATGGTAGGTGCTGTACTGACTATACTGGCCACAGTAAGATACGTTTTTCCTCTGTTTGGTTGAGTGTGAGGGTGGCAGATAGTAAGAGATGCTGGCTCTAGGCCCACTATCACAATTCTGTAGCAGGTTCTTTGGGTGTTGATGGGTATTTACAGTAAGTCAGGTTTAATGTTCTTTGAACCTGGACAAAAAAGGGGGAGTGAAATTGAATCATTTGATGAACCTTGACCATTTTCTTGGGAAATGTTAAGTTTTTTGGTCTTTTTAGGGAAATTGGTGCCATTGTTCGAAAGACAATTTGGCTATGAGTAACTTTCTGTCTCCCACATCATGATTACACTATACTCTAGGTCATTTTTTCATTTAAAAAATGCAGCTAAATGAAGCTCATAATTATCTCCAAACCTTTAAAAAAGCAATTTCCCAACCCCTTTCTCTGAGTCGTCAATCTTCATAATAAGGTGTCTGGATGTAAAGGCTTGTTTTAGTGGAGTCATCCTGGAATTGAAACGATCTGATTATTTTGATTCATGCACATTCACATGTTATACAAATTTCCATAATTTTTATGATTGTGTAAAGCTGCTTTGCGACAATGACAATTGTTAAAATCCCTATTCAAATAAAATTGAATTGAATTTAAATAAAATCCTATGTTTATAGGCTACACTGCATTTTGGGAAATGCATTCTGGGTATTTCGATGCCAATTTAAGGGTATACATTATAAAATAAAATTCAAATTTTATTTGTCACATACACAGTCATACACAGTTCGATATGATAGTGAAATGCTTAGATGACCGTCCTTGACCTTAAAATAAAAGACTATTATTAGGAAATGAATATGAAAAAAAAATAGAAGTAAATTTAACTAAGAAAGAATAAATATAATCAAAAATATAAGAAAAATAAGAAATTCAAGAAAAACCTAGCTGTACAATATAGAAAATATATAATTATGGAATTTTTGTATAGAAATGAAGTTGTATATAAATAGAAGAATAGAAATGTCCAGGGGGTCAGGCATATGTGCAAATATGCCTGAAAGAATTTAAAGTGACTTTGTGCATCAGGGATGTCCAAGAATGTGCAGGTGTGCAGTGACCACTAGTGTCAATGAATGTCCAGAATGTCCAGAGTAAGTGGATGTGCAAATGTATTAGTACTGTGTGATGTACTGATTAAGAGACCATATTGCCTGCAGGAGGCAGCTCCTCCTCAGTCTCTCTGTGTTGGTCTTCAGGGAGCGTGATCGCTTTCCTGACCTCAACCAAGAGAACAGTCCAAAGCCGGGCCTTTTTCACCGCGTTGTTGATGTGACAGGACCATGACAGGTCCTGTATGATGTGGATACCGAGGTATCTGAAACTGTCCACTCTCTCCACTGGGCTCTCGTTGATGACGGGGTCTGGTAGTTCCTCTCCTGCTTTGTGCTAAAGTCCATTATCAACTCCTTTGTCTTGCTGATGTTTAGAAGGAGATTGTTCCTCTGGCACCAGTTCTCAAGATTTCCAATCTCCTCCAGGTAGGCCGTCTCATCGTTGTCAGTGATCAGGGCGACCACAACGGTGTTGTCAGCAAACTTAATGATGGTATTTGAGTTGGTAGAGACTACGCAGTCGTGCATGTACAATGAGTACAGCAGGGGGCTCAGAACACAACCATGTGGGACTCCAGTGCTGAGAGTGAGGGAGGCTGAGACTTTACTGCCTGTTCGGAAGTTGGAGATCCACTGACACAGAGATGAGCTGAGTCCCAGGTGCTCCAGCTTGGTGGTGAGTGTGGAGGGAATTATGGAATTAAACTGTAGTCGATGAAAGGCAATTTTAACATAATTCCCCCTTCTAGTGTCCAGGTGAGTGAGAGATGTATGGAGGAGATGAGAGATAGCGTCATCTGTAGAGCGGTTTGAACGTGAAAAGTCAAAAGTGTTCAAACACAGCAATTTTTTATTATTTATTTTTTTAGTAAATTTTATTTGTTGCCATATGGATACAGCTCTAAAATTGCAACTCCTATATTTTACAAATTAAATGGTTAAATGACAAAATGTCATACTTTTCATTGTCTTTTTAAAATTCTACTTAATATTGTGAATCATCCACAGATGAGTTGCTCTATGTTTGTGGCAGCTATAAACAGTTGTTCCTTTGGCAACTTCTCTTTTTCATTTAAAGATATTAAGACAAAGCTAATAAGAAACTGTCAGGTACACTATTGAGCTCCTAAAGGATATAAGAAGGAAAATAACATACAAAAGAGAAATAACAGGAAAAAAACCTTTGAGGTTAAAGATTGATAATTGTACCTGGGTGTGTGTGTGTGTGTGTGTGTGTGTGTGTGTGTGTGTGTGTGTGTGTGTGTGTGTGTGTGTGTGTGTGTGTGTTTGTGCATGTGTGTGTGTGTGTGTGTGTAAGATGTGAACTCTTGAGAAACTATGTGTGGAATGTTTGCAAGGCTCAAGTCGATTTCACAAATCAGAGAGAAGAAAAAGTTGCTTATAACCAAGAGTAATCTTATTACACACACACACACACACACACACACACAGACACACACAAATACAGGACTGTGCAATATCTTCTCAGACTCGTTTCTGATTGGACGGCTCTATAATAGATTCTGTTTTAAATCAATGTCAGCCTGAAGTGTCACCATGGCAACGATATTAAAAGTGCTGTCACTCATCACTGAACAACCATCAGAAATATTAAGAGAACTAATTTAAAAACTATAGATTTTTCTCAAGAAAAAAGCGGGACCAAT
This sequence comes from Clarias gariepinus, assembly GCF_024256425.1. Lineage (NCBI taxonomy): Eukaryota > Metazoa > Chordata > Actinopteri > Siluriformes > Clariidae > Clarias > Clarias gariepinus. The sequence continues at coordinate 40,652,200 of NC_071103.1, forward strand.
ATAATCTGATATTTTATAAAACAAAAATTAAATAAACATAAAATAATTAAACCTTAAACACAACAAAAACACACACACAAAAAAAAAAAATAAATAAATAAAATAAATTCCACCTATTTTCAAGATTTATTTTTAAAAAAAGTCTGTTTGCACACACACACACACACACACACACATGGAAACAAACACACAAATACACACCCAAATAAAAGATTCCTACAGAGCCAATAGAGGATGCACAAACTGTACAACTCACATCTCACGGTGTTTTGTCACTGATTTGCGTTCACTCCATGTGTGTGTTGTCCTTTTGTTAGTTGTTTAGTTTTATGAGTAAAATTAAAAATGCTTATTACATTTTGGGGAAAAAATCCTCCAGAACCTATTGACACTATTCCCCCTCCAGTCCCTGCTCCAGTGTCGTGTTAGCGCTGGATCCAGTTCTGACTTTACTCTATTTCCCATCAGCTGCACTCGCTCACATGATCCTGTCCGATGCCTCTTCATCACTATCACCTGTTTTGTGTTTCATTATTGATCAAAGTCTTTATTTAAATACCTACGGTCTTGTTCAGACTTCTGATTTGGCTCTGTTTAGATTGGCATTAAATTTTTTTAACCCATCATGCACTGGTTTCTCTGGTCACAATGGCTGCATTCCATTCCGAAGTGCACTTCACAGAGTGCTCCCTACTCCATGCTCTGTTTGCAGGGAATGTCGGTGAAGGGAACTTCCCTCGACAAAACTCTACCATTCGAAACACCCGGCAAGGTCACCATGCAGACGTCACTTCCTCTGTGTTACCATGGTAACATAAGCCTCTCAAATACCTGTCACAAACAAAAACTGATACCGTTATAGAACATACTACTAAAGCATGCATAACTTGTAAATACATTATTGATTAATAATAATAATCAATAAAAGATATTGTACTTTGGTCTATATAATACTAAGGATTTCTTGATTAAATTAAAATTGCTCTTCCCTTAAACATGGTTAATCTAGCCACTGTCATGTTTTCAGAGCGATTATTTCAGGTGATTTTTCACATGTTTGGTGTGTCTGGATACACTAACCATGGATCCACACACCCTAAACATGTGTGAAATCAAATCAAAGTGCAAAATGGAAGTTTCTCATGGGCCATGAGAGTCAAGGGTTATAAAAGTGAGCCGTGTCCAACTGATCGAGCAGGTTTTCAGTGTGTGGCATTGGATACTGTCTGGCTTGAGAACCAGTGTCAACAGACTGAACCGGTCACTGTGGGATTCTTTATTTACCCCCATATCTAACAGAGATTACAGCATCCCTTCCCGTAGTACTTGTTTATTGAGTTCTGGGGAACAATAGGGGTGGCTGCGTCCCACCACCCCAGGGCTGTCTAGATGTGGTGTCCTGTCAGATCAGTGTGATGGGGTAAAGGCACATTGAAGGGTTCTGCTTGCAACTTCCCAACCTCCTTGAACAGGTGGACCACCTATTGTAAGACTAGCCAGTCCAACAACTTCTGAAACATGGAACACTCTTTAGACCTCCAGGTATGGACTCCTTCCCATTTTCCTTTACTGAATCCACGATCCCTTTAAAGTAGTGCTGTCAAAATTAGTGCGTTAACGCATGCGATTAATTTGAAATATTTAACGCATTAAAAAAATTTAACGCAATTAACGCGGTTGCAGTTTTTTTTTTTCCCTGTTGTGGCCGACGTGTGTTCAACGTGCAAAGAAGTATGGATAAGACCAAGGAAGGACTTTTAGACGGAAGGTTTCAGTATAAAACTCTGCCGGATGGTTCTGTGGATAAAACAAAAGTAATCTGTACATTTTGCAAAGCCGAATTTAAATACCACAGAAGTAATTCGTCTTTGACATATCACTTAAAAGCAAAACACCCCACCGAAACAATCTCTACAGGGCCTCGCCAATGTAAATTGCATTGATTGTTTTGAAATTCAAATGACACAAATGGCACATACCTGTGTTTTTATTTCTGTGATAAATATGACTTTCAAGCCAACAGTTAATTTGGAGAATATTGATGGTTTATTGCAGGTATGTTGTTTACATGAGAAAATCTGTGTTACAAGTTAAACAAAAATTCCAATAAACAATCATATTTGAATTTAAATAGTTTTATTGTCTTGAGTTTACATTAATTATTTACATTCACATATCCAAAAAGTTTCAGTCTTTTAATTGTGATTAATCGCGATTAATTGCAAAAAATTGTGCGATTAATTAGTTAATTTTTTTTAATCGATTGACAGCACTACTTTAAAGACCAGTGGTCACTTACACCCAGCCTCCACAACATGTGTGTAACAAAGGTGTGCTGGGTTGAACCAATATGTTTTCACCCTTTCACAGAAGAAAAGTCCAACCATCTTCTTTAACATATCTATCCAGCTGTTCACAAACTTTAGAAGTCACTGGCTAAATTTCAAATCTGACAAATCTTCGTGTGCCACCCAAACCTCTTATAAACCCTAAGAAACACACAAGATAGAGACATACTCGATTATACACTACAGGCAATCAGGGAATGCCAAATAGTCTACAGTGCATGCATTTGGACTGTACGAGAGAGCCAGAGTACCCGGAGGAAACCCACCAAGTAAGTGAGAACATGCAAGAGAGCATCCATACTGCATGCACACAATCCCACCGCAGGAATCAAACCCTAGACTTGGGAGATGTAAAGCCACAGTGCTACCTTAAATATAAATGTTTTAATTAAAAAGTTAAATATGGTTATATTAATATATTTTTAGATCTCGAGGCCCACATGCACTTCCTTTTTGGCCCACGAGGGGCTGTGACCCACACTGTGGGAAACGTCGAATGCCACTGAGAACATTTCTCATCAAAAAAAAAAGAAAGCTTATTTATATTAAAAAATAATAAAGTACCTGTATGCATGTACTGAGTGTAAGATTACAGTGCACTTATGTGATCACGTCTGCTCAGCAGACAGAAATTCTGTTTCCCTCAGTCACACACACACACACACACACTCACACGAACTCTCTCACACACACACACACGTACACTTTTCCCATCAAGCTCCCCTTCTTTCTGCACCTCATTCACAAGGCCTGTCTGTGCCAATTACACACATACATATGCTCTCCCTCTCCCCCTCGCTCTCTTTCTCACACACACACACACACACACACACACACACACACACACACACACACACACACACCACAAACATTCATTAAGCCTGTATCAGCCAAGCATTTTTGGGGAAAACAAAAGCACTGCGGTAAGGAGTTCTCACGTCCGCAGTGTGTGTGTGTGTGTGTGTGTGTGTGTGTGTGTGTGTGCTTCCTCTCTGTGCTGTACCCTGAATTCCTGTCTCATTCAGCTTCAAGTTTTCCCACTGTGCGCCCCACTTTCATCCCCACATTCCCACACACTGATTATACGGGACCAACAGGGCCAGCATGTCTGAGCTTCAGATTAGAAAGTTCTGCCTTATGAATATCCCACACACTGTTTTCGACAGCTGTAAATGTAACTTCTATTATAGCTTCAAAGTTAAAATTAGTTACAGTATGTAAAGTATAAAAGTCTAAATTATATAACATTGTGTAATACAGTATTTGATTGTTAAAAAACTTGTCAAAAATGCATTAAAATGTATTCAGTCTGATTTATAGCATCTCTGTCACCTTAAAGATTCACAGCAAATGCATAAATATGCTAATTGCTAAATGTTCAAGAATTATTCAAATATTTCTTTAGTTATAACTATTTTATACCCTGACAAATTATCCAGTATAATTAATTTTAATTTATATTGTACATAATTTATATTATAGTCTAGTACAAAAGTTTTTTATTCTTATTTTTAACTTGTACATACTTATTCTTTCATTCTTCTTATTATTATTACTTATTTAATTTATTTATTTATTTTAATTTCTAGATAATCTTCAGTTTGAAAGATACACCACCGTTCAAAAGTTTGGGGTCACTTGCAAATTTCTTTGTTTTTGTTTAGTGATTTATTTTCTACATTCTACAACAATACTGGGGATTTCAAAACTATAAAATAACACATATGGAATTAGGTAATTACGTAACAACAACAAAAACAACAGTTAGTTGTTATTTTAAGACACAGAGGTCGGCCTTTCTGTAATAGTTCTTGCAAGAACAGTATTGTGTCAAGTGCATTTGCAAAATCCGTCCAGCACCATAATGAAACTGGCTCTCATGAAGGCCGTCCCAGGAGGACGAGACCAAAACCTACCTCTGTCTCAGACGAGAAGTTCATTTAGAGTTATCAGCCTGAAAAATGACCAATTAACAGCAGCTCAGATTAGAGGCGTTATGAAGTCTTTACAGAGCAGAAGTAGCAGAAACATCTCACCATTAACTGTTCAAAGGAGATTAATGCATTTTTTGGACGCCTTCAGCATTCCTTTACAATGTAGAAAGAAATAAAAATCAGGAACCATCATGGAGTTAGAAAGTGTTCTAAAACTTTTGAACGGTAGTGTAGACATCACCTGATTTTTACACACTTCGCATACATTATTCTTCAGCAGTGTTTTTGGCTTTGTGCACTGCTGCAAGTCATGAATATTTTGAATAAAAAAATGCTCTGTACAGTGCCGCGGGGGCCTAAAGCCTATCCCAGGAACGTGGGGACGGGGTGTCATTCCAGTAAAGGAGACACACATTATGGCAATTTGGGAACACCAATAAGCCTTCCTGCATGTTTTTGCACAGTTGGAGGAAACCAGGGTACCCAGGGGAAACACACCAAGCACAGGAAGAACATACTAACTCCACACACACACACAGACCTGAGGTGGGAATCAAACCTCGACACTGGAGGGATGAGGCTACAGTGCTAACCGCTATGTTGTTTCATTTTTTATATGTCTACATCATATCATATTCATGACTCTTCATGTAAACACCAAATTCTTTAAAGATGAAAAAATATTCAATAGGATAAACTGAATAAGGACAACATAACATTTTTTTTTTGCCATTACAGTTTCCATGATCGTTACATATTGTAGAATTTGCTTCTTATCCCACAGTAACATGCAAAAAAACATGTTTTTATTTGTTAAAGAACACCACAATACATTTCAATAATTTTTATCTATCTTCATCCATTCATCTTGAATCCTCTGTATTCCAGCTAAGGTCCGTGATTCTCATTTTTTCGAAGGACTTCCAGTCATTCTATCTATATAATTTCCATTAATGTTTTCATGAAGTTAGATCGACATTTTAACAGCTATAAATGATAAATTGCTCCATCAGCAGCCTCTCTTCATTCTTTTTTAAAGTTGACTAAACTCCTTTCTCCTGAAAGTGGGGAAAACCTGCAGTTACGGCGTTACCCTCTGATACTGGAGACTCTGGAGACCTACTGACACTGGAGACACTGGAGACCCACTTACACTGGAGACAATGGAGACCCACTGACACTGGAGACACTGGAGACCCACTTACACTAGAGACACACTGGAGACCCACTTACACTAGAGACACTGGAGACCCGCTGACACTGGAGACTCTGGAGACCTACTGACACTGGAGACACTGGAGACCCACTTACACTAGAGACACACTGGAGACCCACTTACACTAGAGACACTGGAGACCCGCTGACACTGGAGACCGACTGACACTGGAGACCCACTTACACTGGAGACACTGGAAATCCACTGACACTGGAGACACTGGAGACCCACTTACACTGGACACACTGGAGACCCACTGACACTGGACACACTGGAGACCCGCTGACACAGGAGACACTGGAGACCCACTGACACTGGAGACCTACTGACACTAGAGACACTGGAGACCCACTGACACTGAAAACCTACTGACACTGGAGACACTGGAGACTACTGACACTGGACACACTGGAGATCCGCTGACACTGGAGACCCACTGACACTGGAGATACTGGAGACCTACTGACCCTGGAGACACTGGAGACCCACTGACACTAGAGACACTGGAAACCCACTGACACAAGAGACACTGGAGACCCACTGACACTGGAGACTCTGGACACCCGCTGACACTGGAGACACTGGAGACCCACTGACACTGGAGACACTGGAGACCCACTGACACTAGAGACACTGGAGACCCACTGACACTGGAGACTCTGGAGACCCACTGACACTGGAAATACTGGAGACCTACTGACACTGGAGACACTAGAGACTTTTCCCACTAAATGTTACACACACACGTTTCTTCTTACAGAAAACCCAACTGATGGTGAAGTCTGTGAATCACTTCATAATCAGAGATGTGAGTTTATCTTAACCTTTTAAACAGGATGGACTTCATACTGTGTAAATACTGTAACACACTTTAATCAAAACAGATTAAACTTAAAGCTTTACAGCTAAAAGTGTTAATGGGTTTGTTTGTAAATAATTAATATAATATAATTTATAAGTAAATTATTGTATTTTTATTATACATTTACATAAATAGGAAACCATTAAGAAAGAGAAATGAAAGTGAGTGAAAGCTGAATAGACAGTCTGTGTGTGTGTGTGTGTGTGTGTGTGTGTGTGTGTGTGTGTGTGTGTGTGTGTGTGTGTGTGTGTGTGTGTGAGTGTGTGAGAGAGAGAGAAAGAGAGAGAGAGAGTTTCAGTTGGAAAGAGAACAAGGGCAAGAGTATTGAATCGCCTTGTGTGTGTGTGTGTGTGTGTGTGTGTGTGTGTGTGTGTGTGTGTGTGTGTTAGGGGGTGTTGTTTCCCACAGTCCCTCCGTTCCCAGAGTTTTTCTCTTTAATCCGTGTCGCAATTAGGAGTGAATTCCTCCACACACACACACACACACACACACACACACACACACACACACACACACACACAGTGAGAGATTTGGTTCACTTCCAGACCAGGAGCAGAGTGGTGGACAGAAAACCTATCCTTAGAGGGAAAAATAGTTTTCCTTCTGTTTACAGAATGTAATAGTCAGTGTGTGTGTGTGTGTGTGTGTGTGTGTGTGTGTGTGTGTGTGTGTGTGTGTGTGTGTGAGAGAGATTTTATCCATACAGCTGCTGGGATTATTCCTCCCTGCACACACTCTGTCTGGCTGAAATGTGTGAACAAGCGAGTGTGTGACAATCAGGACTCTTAAGTTTAAAGCTGGTTATTATTGTCATGTGTCTTGATGTCACACAATCCTTGGTGATGTCATAAAAACAAAAGCATACAATAATAATTATCTTTCTTTAATTGTAGAAAGAGTGGACATATTGGAGGAAACACTATGAGTGGAATCCCAGAATGCAATGCCAGTCATCTATATACACACATCCATAACTGGAATCTTCAAACGTGTCTGAGTGACTCTCAGGAGTGTGGGACGTGTTTATGGATACAGAACACAGATACAGAGTCAGATATTACACACACATACATGTACAGGGGCTTGCAAAAGTATTCATACCCCTTCGAACTTTTTCACATTTTGTCATGTTACAAACCAACAAACATAAAGTATTTTATTAGGATTTTATGTAATAGATCAGCACAAAGTGGCACATAATTGTAAATTGAAGGAAAACAATAAATAGTTTAAAAAAATTACAAATAAATATATGAAAAGTGTGGTGTGCATTAGAATTCCTCCTTCTTTGCTCTGATAGCCCTAACTAAATTCCAGTGGAAACAATTGCCTTTAAAAGTCACTATATTATTAAATAGAGTCCATCTACAGTGGGGTGAAAAACTATTTGCCCCCTTCCTGATTTCTTATTCTTTTGCATGTTTGTCATGTCAAATGAAGGTTTACATTATTAAGGGAGAAAAAAAAACTTCAAACCTACATGGCCCTGTGTAAAAAAGTGATTGCCCCCCTTGTTAAAAAATAACTTAACTGTGGTTTATCACACCTGAGTTCATTTTCTGTAGTCACCCCCAGGCCTGATTACTGCCACACCTGTTTCAATCAAGAAATCACTTAAATAGGAGCTACCTGACACAGAGAAGTAGACCAAAAGCACCTCAAAAGCTAGACATCATGCCAAGATCCAAAGAAATTCAGGAACAAATGAGAACAAAAGTAATTGAGATCTATCAGTCTGGTAAAGGTTATAAAGCCATTTCTAAAGCTTTGGGCCTCCAGCGAACCACAGTGAGAGCCATTATCCACAAATGGCAAAAACATGGAACAGTGGTGAACCTTCCCAGGAGTGGCCGGCCGACCAAAATTACCCCAAGAGCGCAGAGACAACTCATCCGAGAGGCCACAAAAGACCCCAGGACAACATCTAAAGAACTGCAGGCCTCACTTGCCTCAATTAAGGTCAGTGTTCACGACTCCACCATAAGAAAGAGACTGGGCAAAAATGTCCTGCATGGCAGATTTCCAGGGCGCAAACCACTTTTAAGCAAAAAGAACATTAAGGCTTGTCTCAATTTTGCTAAAAAACATCTCAATGATTGCCAAGACTTTTGGGAAAATACCTTGTGGACCGACGAGACAAAAGTGTAACTTTTTGGAAGGTGCGTGTCCCGTTACATCTGGCGTAAAAGTAACACAGCATTTCAGAAAAAGAACATCATACCAACAGTAAAATATGGGGGTGGTAGTGTGATGGTCTGGGGTTGTTTTGCTGCTTCAGGACCTGGAAGGCTTGCTGTGATACATGGAACCATGAATTCTACTGTCTACCAAAAAATCCCGAAGGAGAATGTCCGGCCATCTGTTCGTCAACTCAAGCTGAAGCGATCTTGGGTGCTGCAGCAGGACAATGACCCAAAACACACCAGCAAATCCACCTCTGAATGGCTGAAGAAAAACAAAATGAAGACTTTGGAGTGGCCTAGTCAAAGTCCTGACCTGAATCCTATTGAGATGTTGTGGCATGACCTTAAAAAGGCGGTTCATGCTAGAAAACCCTCAAATAAAGCTGAATTACAACATTTCTGCAAAGATGAGTGGGCCAAAATTCCTCCAGAGCTCTGTAAAAGACTCGTTGCAAGTTATCGCAAACGCTTGATTGCAGTTATTGCTGCTAAGGGTGGCCCAACCAGTTATTAGGTTCAGGGGGCAATTACTTTTTCACACAGGGCCATGTAGGTTTGGATTTTTTTTTTCTTCCTAAATAATAAAAACCATCATTTAAAAACTGCATTTTGTGTTTACTTGTGTTATCTGTGACTAATATTTAAGTGTGTTTGATGATCAGAAACATTTTGTGTGACAAACATGCAAAAGATTAAGAAATCAGGAAGGGGGCAAATAGTTTTTCACACCACTGTATGTGTAATTTTAAGTATAAGTACTGTTATGTGGCTTAGTGGTTAGCACTGTCGCCTTGCACCTCCAGGGTCTGGGTTAAACTCCCAGCTAGGTTCGATTCCCGTCTCTGTGTGCATGGCGTTTGCATGTTCTCCCTGTGCTTGGTGGGTTTTCACAGTCCAAAGACATGCAGATTAGGCTAACTGGCGTTCTCAAATTGCCCGTAGTGTGTGAATGAGTATGTGTGTGTGCCCTGTGATGGATTGGCACTGTGTCCAGGGTGTACCTGGCCTTATGCCCTAAGTCCTAAGAATAAGGTGCAGAAATGAAAGTGCAGCTCAGATGAGAGAATATCTACACAGGACAAGTTGTGCACTCCACAAATTCGGTGTTCATGGAAGAGTGGCTAGAAGCCATTGTTAAAAGGAAGCCATAAAAAGTCCTGTTTGCAGTTTACAACAGGCCATGTCGAGCTGGGTTTCTCATATCTTCCTTATCATTTGGTTTCCAGTTTACAATTATGGGCCACTTCGTGTTGGTCTATGATTAAGCCCTAAACATCAAACAAGTCCTAGGAAGTTTATTAAATAACAGGTTAAATGACAGAATTAAATCTAGGTGAAGATTTAAGAAAAATAGAATTAGAAAAGTATTTTTTTAACTAAGTATTTTAAGTAGCTCAGTGGTTAAGGAGCTGGACTACAGATCGAAAGGCTCCAGGTTAAAAACCTATCACCAACAAGCCGCCTGTTGGGCCCTTCAGCAAGGTCCTTTAACCATTAATTGCTCATATGTGTCAGGAGATAAAAGGAAGTCGCTCTGAATAAGGGTGTCTTCAAAATGCCATAAATGTAAATATAAATATAAGCCAGCTTCCAGACTTTAAGCTTCACATTTCCAAACCCAACTTCCAGTGATCCACCAGGATCCACCCTCACAAGAGCTCTCACTGGAGAACAATATAATCATTCATTCATTTATTTATATCATTTTATATCCTGTACAGGGTCACGGCTGGCCTGGAGCCCATCCTAAAAGGCTTACCTCATATATATATATATATATATATATACCAGGAACTTCATATAAACAAATATTAACCTAAAATTTTCTAAATATAAGAACTTGAAAAAAATGTGATATTTCTTTGTGAATCGATTATAACAGAGAAGGGTGAACTTCAGTCTTCTCCACCCAGGGACATTAATCAGGAGGACTCGGTTTCTCTCGTCCAATCAGAAACCTGCGCTGGTTATAACTCCACACACACGCCACTGGAAACGAGAAAAACTGAATACAGCACAGGTACTGAGTTACTCTGTGTGTGTGTGTGTGTGTGTGTGTGTGTGTGTGTGTGTGTGTGTGTGTGTGTGTGTGTGTGTGTGTGTGTTTAACATTAACAGCCAGGAAACAATGCAGCGGGTTTCACATGGATAATGGCCAAGAACCCTGAACACACACACACACCTGTCCTTTACACACACACACACACACACACACACACACACACAAACATCCTCCTCTGTGCCACATTCTTTCTCACAGACAGTTTGTAAAAACACTGATACACTCATTTTACTGGCTGACACACTATCTTCTCTTGACTGTGTGTGTGTGTGTGTGTGTGTGTGTGTGCCAGTCTCTGGCTGGTAGTTTCGGTCAGCCCACCTGGCAGTCACTCAGTGTGTGCCTGTTTGTGTGTGCGGGTATGTCTGAGAAAGAGACAATGACAACGAGAGAGGGAGATGAAACTCTGTACTTTCGGTTGGCACCTGGACAACACACACACACACACACACACACACACACCATAAGCAGTCCTGAAGTTCTGAAGTCCCTTTTAAAGTAGACTTTACAGGGTGTTCAGCCATGTTAAGTGTGATTCCTAACCACAGGGAGCTTCACCGGAAAAGGGAATGAAAATGTTTCCATCAATCATTGTGTCTCACAAGCAAAAAACAATAGGGCTCGAAAAAGGATTTATATATATTTTATCATTATTATTGAGGATGACATCATATTAAAAGGACACAACAATCTAATTTTAATTTAATTAAGAAATCCTTAGTATTATATAGGCTAGTAATCTGTACTAATTTTTAGAGAGTAAAATTACTTTCTGTACATCTTTAATCATTTATTATTATTATTATTATTATTAATCAATAATTTATTAACAAGGTATACATGTTTTAACAGTATGTTTTATAACAGTATCAGTTTTTGTTTCAATAAATATTTAGTATTTAATGTTTGTAGTGTGAAATTTTGACAGCGACAGCGACAGGTATCCGAGGTGCTTATGTTACCATGGTAACACAGAGGAAGTGACGTCTGCGCTGGTGATTTCGCAGGGTGTTCCGAATGGTCGAGTTCTGTCGAGAGAAGTTCCCGTCATCGACATTCTCTGCAAACGGATCAGGGTGTAGGGAGTAGGGAGTAGGGAGCACCCTGTGAAGTACACTTCGAAATGGAACGCAGCTTTTGTCCTCTAAAGTTGATTGTACGCCCTAGTCTGTGTCCATGTTCCTGAATCCATGTCCTCCAAATTTGCCTCCAAATCATGACATTAACATGAAGTCCATGTAACAGATTGTTTTAAACAGAAAGCAGATACTGGATTATACAGTACGGTATAACTCATTTAAAAGTGAAGGGTGCTACCTCAGATGCAAAGCTACGTTGATTTGACATCACTGTGTAAACATGAGATTGAGAAGACAACCATAAGTTATGATTTCATGTTAAAGATGAAACACAACGCCACAACAGTCTTAATCATGAATATTATTAGCTTTAGTCGATTAATAATAAACACTCAAAGATGTATTGAGCTTAACTTATTGGATATATTTTCATAATTGTTTTATTCTCTAAGATATTGGAGTGGCCATGATATAAAAGATGTTGTTTGGGACTGTAAAATTGCAACAACAACAAAAAAATGATGCCGATTTAATTATTAAATACATTTGTATGTATTCAAACACTATTATAATGAGCCCTAGTTATCTGACAAATAATTTAAAATTTATGAGCCAAATTCCTGAGACTAAATGATTAAATATTATAACGCGCTCCAGTCACCTGACCAAGTGCTTAAATATTATAATAAACTGTAGGAACATGACAGGCTTTTTAGAAACATTCTAGAAAACTATGGTTTTTTCATTTTATACAAATTATTTTTGATAAATAAATATTTTAACTGTTATTTAACCATTCAGTCAAGATTTAAATTATTATATTTGTATTGTAATTCTCTGAAATAATATATATATACTGTATATATATAAGCTGGAAACATACTTACTGTTACAGCAGTACCACGATATAAGACTTTAATCCTTTCTGGACGCGAGTTCATAAGGAGAAATTTCGTATTGTGAAACACATTTTCCCATAAGAAATAATGTAAATGCTGATAATCCATTCCAGCCACCCAAAATATTACCAATATTACCAATTTCCAACACTATAATCATATTTCTGCATATAAAAACAATCAGAAAATTTAGAAAAGACATGTAAATATCAATTAACATCAACTGTTATAGCTGAACTGCCTGCCACCTAACACACAGTATGAGTGCAGATTATTTCCTGCTTTCTGTTTCACCCAGATGAGGATGGGTTACTGTTGAGTCTGGTTCCTCTCAAGGTTTCTTCCTATTACCATCTCAGGGAGTTTTTCCCTTTAGCACCGTCACCCTCGGCTTCTTCATCAGGAATCTGATCATTCTGATTCATACACATTCACATTCCATACAAATTTAAATAATTCTTTTGATTGTGTAAAGCTGCTTTGCAACAATGACAATTGTTAAAAGCGCTCTACAAATAAAACTGAATTGAATTAAAACATGAAATATATATAAAAATTAAACCTCACTCTTGGTTTTCTCTTGGTACCGGCTGCTTTAAAAATCGAATTAAAAGTTACTCCCCTTTCTTCTTGCTACCGTCCTTGCTAACGGTCTTGGGACCCTTGTTGCTACGTCCTTACTAAATCTTACACAAAAAATTGTGCGCATGCGCGAAAATGCTGCAAACAGAACGCACACGTTTTGAACGGGTCCCAGGTGTGCGCGCAGTTTAGCCAGCGTTCAGTTTGTCTCAGATTTGTCTCAGATTAAGCAGAAAATGCTCTGTATGCCAAGGCTAATTTCTTTGCTAATTCTTATTGCGGGGCGTTTGTATGCGGAGGTACACTGGTGCAAAACATTTAATATAGTAGCAGTAACTTAACCAAACACAGTAATTAATGTAGCTATTATAAAGTAGTAACACTTTAAGAGGTTAGCGTAGTTAGCTGAGCTAGCTGTGCTAATGTTAAATATGTTTAAATATATCATCATCTCACTCTATCAGATCTACACAGATCTCGATACAGGGCGTTTATTGAGTGTTGCAGGTTATAAATACATTTCACTTTTATACATTTACACTTCCAGATGTTTAACTTCTGTTCTTAGCTGTAACACTGCAGTTTGTTAACTGACCAGGCGGATATTTACACTGCGGTGAGACGGGGAACTTGTACAGGAACTGTGAAGCTTCTGGAAACTTCCAAAACTCTTACATACCTTCTTCACCGCCTGATTTCCCCACTTAATCTTAATCCCCTTAAAAATGCGGAGGGAAAACTTTTATGTGTGTGTGTGTGTGTGAGTGAGTGAAAGAGGGAGAGAGAGAGAGACATAAGACAGGGGTGACAATTAAGTTCACTCCTCTACATCTTCAATCTTCTCTCACATTGTCCTTTTTGGCGGGAAACGAGAAACACTGAATGGCCACCTCAAGACCCCCATCACACACACACACACACACACAGGTTTTTCCCTCCGCATTTTTAGCGGATTAGGGCCATCTGCAGACCCTTAAAGAACAAAAACAGGGTGTTCCTGTGGTGGCTGAGTTCTCCACGGAGATTACAGGGTTATCACACACACACACGCACACACACATGCACACACTTGTCATGTCATTTAAAATAATACAATAGAATGGATACAATAGAAAGTTGAGTGCAAAAGTTTGTACACCATCCATTAAAAATAATAATAGCCAATGATGTGCTTAACATGAGCTTGATTTTATGGGTAATAATTTGTGCTATAAAAAATTAACATATTTCTAACAGTAAAAACATATTTAAATCATATTCATTTGGGGCACATATAAAATCATCTCTCCAAAACAGCTGATTTTGGCAACTTGACATTTATAGAGAAGTGATTGGTCACTTGCAATTTGCATAAACTTCAAAAGTAGCTTCTTTAGTAGACACATTTTCAATATCACCAATAACATAAAAAAAACAAATAAAATCTGCATCAGTATTGTGTTTTGTCTAAATATTATATTACTATCATGAACCTGGAATTCTATTTATATTTTTCATGTTACTTTTATTTTAATCTATCCTGTCTTTCCCTCTTTTTTTAATTTCATTTTTTTCTCATATTACCTCCCATTTTAATTTCTTTTTTTAACCATAAACTATTTTATTTCGATATATTTTCTTTCTTTGCACTGAAAAAAAAAAAAATACAGTACTTTTTGAGTTTGGACATTTTTACATCCTCACAAAGAGTAAACAATGTCTCCTGTAAGCCTCCTGTAAGTTTCCTTAATGAGCAACTTTAAAATGCATTAACCTTTAAATGTATTAGGGGTGTAAACTTTTGAGCAAGCTGCTGACAGAGCCTCTGCTGCTGTGATGTAGAGACTGTCATTATGTTTTAATTAGAAAACCAAGACATATTTTAAGGATCATCAGCATGTCCATGGAAAACACTCATCTCTGACTGGCGGAGAGGTGTGTGTAGTGTGTTTCACAAGAATGACAAAAAAGTAAAACAACGTAATTCATTAAAACATCTGTTTAATCAGTCATATGGTTCACATATACACAATATTCTCTTTTCTAAAAAGATCTTATTTACAACAACATTCATACACACACAACTCTGTATACACACACACACACACACACACACACAATGAGGCAGTAAGGACAGCTCAAGAGTTCTGTTTGGTTTCTCTTTCCGCTGGTTTAGTGCACAACCATAAACATTTAACACCACACACACACACATGCTCAATCACGCGATCACACACTCACTCGCATGCTCTCACACAATTTTTTTTTTCAAAAAGAATATCTATAAAGTAGGGATGGAGGACAGAAAATCAATTCAGTTACATATTGCGACTCTTTTGTGCAGCAATTCATGTATCGCACAACAAACTGATGCAAAAATGAATTTTCCAAAATAATTTCTAATTCAGATACATTTGCATCTGAGGTTGTAAAGTGTTGCAGTTCCTCTATAATCCTACAGGTGGTGCACTTTAAACAGACAGCACTGCACAGCACAGTGGCAGAGTGAATTATTTGCCAAGTTTGTTCCGAAATTTACCGGAATCAAAATCGTGATACTAACAGAATCGCGACACAGATCAAATCGTTATCATGATAATATTGTATCTGGAAGTCCATGGTGATGTACGTCCCTACTAGAAAAGACGTGTGATCATCTGAACATATGTATCATATATGGTATATATATATATATTGGCCCACTCTGTAATAATATCCGAGACGCTCTTTACCATTAAATATATTTCTCTTACATCATACACATCTTTAAACACAAGCAAAACAAACAACATAGCAATGTCAGGTAAATCAAATCCAGCTTTCTTATTTTAAAAAATTATTATAAAAAAAAAATTAACATCTGCTCAAGAAACACTAACAGTATTTAAGTCGTATGAACGGATATGCAGCGAAAGTGCTTCAATGTCTCATCTTTTTTTTTTTTTTTTATCAGTTTAGCATTAGCATGCTAGCATAGTTCATACTCTGGATCACCGTTAACTTCACAGAGAAGCAGCTTTAGCTTGCTTTAGCATGCGGTGTAAACAAGAATGGAATTTAGGATGCTGATTAAATCAGGTAATAAATGATCTGATCTGTGTGTGTGTGTGTGCTACATTTTATCTGCTTCCATCATTTGGTTTCAGCTCCCTCTTCATCCTCAGTGCAAATTAAATTTTTATATTAAACCCGTGAGTGGTATTAATACTGACGAGTGTCACATGTCCTTCGCTTATAGCTAATGAGTTAAAGTCCTGAGGAGTCACGTCTTACATTTTGTGTCTCTCTCTTTGATAATTCCATGTCTCTTACTTGAATTTGACTTTTTCTGGATCTCTCTTTGCAAGGACACTATCTTGTGTCTCTCTTCATGAGGATGGTAATCTGTGTATGACTGTGACACCTGGTCTCTCTCCTTGAGGACATTATTCACTGTGTGTCTCTCTCGCTCTCTCTCCATTAGGACACTAACAGCTCTCTCTCTCTCTCTTCATGAGGACATTATGCACGGTCACTCTTTCCATGAGGACACTATTTCCTTTTCTTTCTCCATAAGGACACAATTTACTGTTTCTCTTTCCATGAAGACATTATTTGCTGTCCCACTCTCTTCATGAAGATTCACTGTGTCTTTGTCTCCATGATGACGCCATTGTCTTTATTTTCATCTCGCTCCTTCTCTTCCTCTCTTGTCCTGTCCCTCTCTCTTTATCAGTTCAGGTGTCGAGAGTGCAGGGGATCTGGAGGTCCTGTCTGGCGCGCTCGTACACTCTCAGGAATTCTTTGTACCTTGGTGCGCAGGTAAGCCAGGCCTCCCCAAAGTGGGCGTGTCCGGTGAAGAGGAAGCTTCCGGAGCCGGCGCGGACGCCGCAGCGTAGCAGTGTGCGGATCTCTCCGGAGTGTGTGAGGCGGCCCACGCTGGAGAACAGAGGCCACTTCTGACGGTACACACGTGTCGCGCTCACGCTGATCACGGACACGCGCTGTCCAGAGTCGGCTTCCACCGCGCGGATATTCCCACGTACCACTACACACACAGAGAGAAAAATAATTTAAACACTTTATTTATGGATACAGTTCTCAGTGTAGTAGAAATGTGTGTGTGTGTGTGTGTACAGTACATGTGAGCAAGAGTGAAAGATTAAGTACAACTGTTTTCTTAGGATCCAAAGTCTGCAAAATTATTTATGCCTGTTTTAAAAGACACTAACGTGTGTGTGAGAGAGGGTGTATGAACGTCAGTTGACCCTGTTAGGTCTTTTAACTTCAGTAATATAATCTGCTCCCCTGAGACACCCCACCCCCACACCAAATTTCCATGGCGATGCCACTCTGTCTGACCACGCTTCAATTAGAACTGTGTGTGTGTGTCTCCAATCAGACATGTTAGTTGCTCCTGTGTGAACTTAAACCTGAAGCAGTGGGTGGGACCAATTGGCAACGATAGAACATAGGTGTGTGTGTTTGAATCATAGGCAAAAATCTGTGAGACTCACCAAAGTCACTGGTGCAAACTGCCATCAGCATCTCTGTGTCGTTACACGGCCTGCACGCTCCTACCACACACACACACACACAAGAGAGAAAGATAACATTTAGTTATTTTGACACACTGGGAGATGAAGAGCCACACACACACACACAAAGCTACATTCCAAATGTTCAGGTTGTCGGAAAGACTGTCATAGTAACCCTGTTGGTATGTGTGTGTGTGTGTGACTAGGACAGAACATGATAAAAGTTACAACACATTCTTCAACACATTTCTTTTACACCATAGAAACCACCAGACAGATGCAGTGTGTGTGTACTATGACTGGTGTGATTGAAGGCACCTGTTGAAAGGCAGTGAGGTGTAAAGCCCTCTAAACCCTTCCTGTTAGTCTGCCCCCCCGCAGTGCTGTCTCTCTCTCTCTGACACGCACACACACAGCCACCTATGTAGACCATCACTGCATTTTTTAAATTACCTTACATCCTGTGTGTGTGTGTGTGTGTGTGTGTGTGCTTAGCTCCTGAACAAAAGCGCTGTCCCTCAGCTGACCACCCCCCCGTTACCACGGATACGGCTCGTTCATGCAGTATGCTGAAAGGACTCGTCCCCTCTCCATACTGAGCTTTTGTCCTCTACATCCCTCCCCCTCTCTCAAGCTTTCTGTCTCTCTTGCCCTGTTCCCACAGTGTGTGTGTGTGTGTGTGTGTGTGTGTGTGTGTGTGCTTTCTGGATTGATTAATGGAAAATGCAGTTGAGCTTCCATTCTAAAAGGAGCTAACAAGTTTATGGAGGCCGGTTTAGTTTGATCATGTGGTTTGAGACACAGTGTGTGTAAGAAGGACAAATTTATACCGATGTGAGGCGGCCCTGTTGTACAAACGCCCCCCCCCTTCCCTCGACACTATACAACTTTTCCAGTTTCGCTTTTCTCACCTTCTTCCACATCAGCGTCCACAGAGTTAACAGAAAACTGCGAGGTCCTATCCCCTCTCAGCTCGTAACGGAACGCCGCGATGCGCCTGCTTATGTCGCTGTGGGGCGTGGCTTGCAGGAACAGGGCCGGGCTTTCCCCAGGAGTAATGCTGAAACAGCGTAGATAAGCGGGACCAGGTGTGTCGCTTACTAGCAGCTCCAGGACTCCACCTCTCTCCAGGTAAAGCTGGGCGCCGCCCCACTGAGGCTCTGGCTTGATGCAGACAGATGTAGGCGTTCCACTGGCCCCGCCCACTCTGTTTCCGGATTGCCGGGGCAAGAGAGTGAGACGCAGGGCTCCGGTGGGGTACAGGAACTCGACCGAGCCTTCGGCGCAGCGCAGAAACACCTGCTCAACACCTTGCTCTGGCCGAGAAAGACCGCTACACAGCAAACACACACACAAAAAAGGTGAGAACACTGAAACTCCTGTGTTAATCAGATACTTCACTAAACACATAATTATGACTCTGATGTTCTGCACAACCTGGTAGCTTACAGGTTAATGTGAACTACTGAGCAGAAGGTCCCAGGTTTAAACCCCAGCACCATCAAGATGTCACTTTTGGGCCCCAAACCCTCAACTACTTAGATGTACAATGAGATTAATTAAAGTCGCTCTGGATAAGAGTGCCTGTCAAGTGCCATAAAGATATTAAACTTTCTCTTTTTTGAAGTCTTAAAAAGCCCCCTACAGGCCAACCCTGTAATTATTATTTTTTTTTGCACAGTCTGGAGTTTTGTCCTAATCGCATGTCACTACTGCTGTACCTGTACAGTTATGAATGTGACAAATAAAATCTTATATCTTGAATCTTTAGTTAACCCCACGTGCGCCTGCGTGCGCGCCCCGTACTGACAACGTGCGCGTGCACGTGTAGCACATTAGCATTCTACACTGCGCGAGCAATTACGCTCCTGGCTATTTAAACCCTATGAGGTGTAACGGAATTTAACGGAACTTGACTCGGATTTAACCATTTTGTAAAGATTTTACCTCACAATATGACTTTAAAATGAATATTATTACAAATAAAGTAGACACAAACCGAATTCGAATATATATAACATGAACAAAATATGCATATAAGTGGGGAAAAACGGAGAAAACCAGTGCGGGCTCGTCTGACGCGCGCATGAGCACTACGGATTCATACTAACAAGTGTAACAGTGTGCGATGTGAGACGTGTTAATCTTACCTTCCCCTCCAGCTGCACTCATCCGCCGAAAAGGCCGCTCCATTCATTGTAATTAACGCCAAAATCAAAAAAACAATCTCCATTTCTGTTACTTAGCCCCACACAGCTGAGTCGAAATAAATCCAGTCAGGTTGATGGGTCAGCTCTCTCGCTTTAAAATAAATTAAACTAAACTCTGCCACACCTAATAACGCCCGATGCTAACGTTACAGACTCCATTTTTCGCTTTCCTTTACTCTTTTCTTCCCTCAGTAATAATTCTGCCTATCCCTGTCTGCTCCTCTCAGCATCCTCACTGCGTGTCTCACTGAGCGGAATGCGCGAGCAGCACGCAGCGGCGCAGCAACTTTTTAGTGCGGAGGAATGCGCGCGCGCACGCGGGCCAATCAGCGCCCGGAGGGAGGAAACTTTAAACCACTCACACACAGTGGGGGGATGGGGGGCACTTCAGAAGCCCTGAGGGAAGTTAGCATGTTAGCATTACTCATTATTAAACACCCCCCAACCCCTAGTAGAGCTGTAGAGGTGAATAAACACACAAACGTACAATAAATGTCTATAAAAACACTAAATACTGAGGTGACATGGTGGTTATTTTTAATTATAATAATAATAAAGTGCATTCAGGAGTTAAAAATGTAAATCTTTTTTTGTTTTATGTTGTTTTTTTTTTCGATTTATTTAAAAAAAAGGTAAAGTTATTGTCATTGTTATGACTACCTTTTTACTATTATTTGTGAGTTTTATGCTTCATATATATTATGTAGTTTCTTAGCATTGAACTAGATTTTTTTTTGTTATCTCTAGCGTACCCTGTGTCTACTAACTACATGTAAGATACACTATACAGTGGCACCTTGGCAGTCCTTGAGGCTAAATTTCGTATTGTGAAATGTTTTCTCACAGGAAATAATGTAAATGCAGATAATTTGTTAAACCCACCCAAAAATATTACCAATTTCCAACGCTATAATCATATTTTTAGCATAAGTATCTGTTATCACACAAATGAGGATGGGTTCCTCTCAAGGGTTCTTCTCATTGTCATCTAAGGGAGTCTTCCCTCAGCACCATCACTCTCGACTTGCTCACCAGGGACTATCTGATCATTTTTGATTTGTAAATATTTTCTCACACATTTCAAACACATTTCCCAAATTTTTGATTCTGTAAAACTGGTTTGGGACAATGACCATTGTTAAAAGCACTATACAAATAAAATAAGATCGAATTGAATTGAATAATAATTTGCTTTCAGTAGTGTATGAAAATTATGTTTTTAATCTGTTGTAATTTATATGGAACTTAAACCTTCCATGACTCACAATCTGTAATGGTAAATAAGTTGAAATTATTTCAATTCTTAATGTAATTTAGTTCAACTTAATACATCCATGTTATGAATATGATCCATTATTTTGACATGAGACAGTTTTCCCTCATTGTTTTGACATTTTTTAACAGCTTAATTGCAATCAGCCACAGAGATTAAATTGTCAAATGTTTTAAAAGTTAGTTTATAATTATTAGTTAGTTGACATGTATTGATTGGATTAAAGGCTAGTTTAAAAAATGTTAGTTGGTTAATGGTAATTCATTGAAAGTTATGTTAGTTTAGTAGAATTCCGTCAACACATACTTTATACAAATAACAAAATAAGTCAGAATAAAAGTATAAGTCAAACAGCAAGATATTAATTCAAAAACAAAGATGTACAGTGTTGTAATAAGGATATGTTAAAGTGAGAATCATAAGATATTTTGAAATAACTAGTTACTAACTTAAAATAATTTGCTGTGCAAACTTAAAAAATGGAAAAATTTGAAAATCAGAGAGAAACTTAAACTAAGGAAGCCAAAACAGGAGAACACGTCAGTGGAATAGACTCTAAAAGCGATTCCCAACCGAGCACTGTTCACAGAGGTGAAAGAAAGCATAAGCTAAAGACGACAAAGAAGACGCTGGATAGACAAAATAAAACAGGATGTGCAATTATATGGGCTGTCAGCTGATCAAGCAAGCCATCTCACATAAGACAAAAGACTAAAATGGATGAACAAGAAGTTGCCCCTTAGTGGTGATGATGATGATGATAGGCTCTATGCCCCTGGAGACCCCAAACAGTACATAGAAAATGGGTGGGTTAGTTTGTGTCCAATACATGTAGTAATTCCTGGCCATGCCAATGCACACAGACTCAAACATCTATACTTTAAAAGATTAAAAATCCAAATATATAATCCACATAATGCATAACTAAGCAGCATAAATAAAGACAATGGATAAAATATATAAGGATAAAAAATTATACTGTTCATGAGAATGTTCCTGTTTTGGTCTTATTTATTGCATGAAAGAAAGAAACAGAGAGAAAGAAAGAAGAAAATGGGACAGACAGAAAGGGTTTCAGAGACAGGTGTGTGTTTCGCTGCAATGTGTTTTGTGCTGTTGTGTGTTCAACTCTCACTATGTCACTCTTTCATCTTTCTGTGTACGTGTATATGTTTGTGTGGATCTGTGTCTGTGTATAAAATAGAGGGCAAGTGTGTGTGATGTGGTTATGGCGGGCCCTTTGACACGATTAAATGCAAAGGTCCAGTGGTCCTGGTGAGATGTGTATTTGTGTCTGCATGTGTGTGTGTGTGTGTGTGTGTGTGTGTGTGTGAGTGAGTAGTGTGATGATGAGGAGAGAGAGAGAGAGAGAGAGAGAGAGAGTCCCCACTGTGCTGCTGGGAGAGGCTTTTGTCCTGTAATAGCTATTTCAAAGGGCTGAAAAGGAAGCATGTATTTATGTGTGTGCTTTATATCTTCACGTCAAAGGCTATACTATATAAAAAGTTCTAAAATGTCTGTTTTGCCACCCACTCAAATACAAACACACCGTGTACAGGGTTTAAAAGAAACTGATTTGTATTGTCTGTGTTGTGTTTTAACTCACTCTACATTCTGTACTCTGATTGGTCATCAAATATTTTCTAATACATTATAG